>NC_142812.1:51599252-51835681 GCF_049724085.1 Artemia sp. Qi Xiang Cuo
TAGGGGACCTTACAACACTGTTCAAATGGTAGTTGTGTATTATACCAAACACAGTTGAGAATTGCCCAAATAAAAAAAAATATGTATCTCTGAATAGGAGTTAGCATTCCCTCAGATGGTTTACCATTTTCGTTTCTGTCAACGCCTATAATCATACCAAAATGAAGAATCATGTCCAACATTAAAACATCCATAACAGTTCGAATAACTCATTGTCAGAGTTTTTATACCCGGGTTCAAGGTCAGACATAAAAAAAACACGCCTAAAATATTGCTTAACAGACAAAATTTCATAGCCATTAACTTCATTCAACCATACCATGAAAAGAACTATCGATGTATGCATGCTATGTGAACAGCCATGACTTTTAACAGAAAACATGGAATTTAATATTAAAAGCATTGTTTCGTGAACAACACGAGTTTTGATGATAGGCTGATTCTAATTAGAACATAAAAAACCAACCACAGATATGACTTTTTAGACGTTGTGATTTTTTTTTTGATACCTTAGATTAACACAGAAAGGGAGTACTGTCTGCTTGTATGGCGGTGGGACTGTCCGCTCTCTTTCATTGATACATGCAAAAGGGTTAGGGCCCCGCTCTCGTTATAGCTACACTACTTGCGACACCTTCCTCGTTCGTAGTTACTTGTGTTTGTTTGAGGCTTGGTTGCATTGCTTATCGCGGTTATGAGTAAAAATGCTATTGAAAGTTTGTATTAACGTCTTGAATGTAATTAATGTAAACGTTATTAATGTGATGCTTGTAATGTTTAAGTAAACATTATATTAAATGTTCAAGTCCAACTTTAAACGAATAAAAATTACTACAAATAGAACTTTGGTAACTGTCCCCTTCTCCCTCTTCTAACCGTGATAATCTAAACCTGTGTTAGATGTTTCTTTAAAAAAGACCTTTATTCTAAAGAATAAAATATAATGATAAAAAAGGTAATAGTTTATTTATAATGCAAATCATGCAAAATTATGTTGCTCGTGGAATAATTGGAAAAAGAAAAAAAAAAACTAGATAAGAATTTAAACATGGATATAAAACTAAACATAAAAAAACATCAACTAATAAGACACTAACAACTAAGGCCCTAACAACAATTATCGTAAAAAAAGACTGATAAGGCGATGGTGGCACCTTAGCCTAAGTTGAGCATCTGCTACAAGCATACTTACAGCCTGTCATATATACATGAGTAGTGTCTACAATGACGAAGACCCCACTGCCTTTCCATCATACAAACAACAGCAGGTTAAACGATGAGGATTTAATCTAAGATATTAAAGTTTTTTCCTTACATATTTGGGTTCTATATCCAAGGGCTGTCTTCAGAAAATCACACACAAAAATATAAAATAAGATATTTTATATTGGATGAAAATAAATTAAAGTAACTTGTTTATGTTAACCAGTCTTGAGTCCAGGTTGATTTTCCTCGAAGTAAAAATTTTAGGATTGTCTTAATTTTTAATTTTAGTTTTAATGACCAGGCATTTTATTTTAAGTTCTATTTTATATTTTTGCATGTGGTTTACTGAGGACGGCCATTGTTATGGAGCCGAATTATTTATTTAAAGCTGAATTAATTTCACTGTCTTAGATTGATTATTCATTGTTATTTGTGTAAAGCCTTAATATCAGTCTCTAAATACTTTCGATTAACCCAAGACGAAACCAAGGAGCCAAGTCAAGGAGCATACAGAGGAAACTTGGTATAAACCTGAAATAACTTGAACGAATTCATTTCGTTCACTCGTTTCACGAATTCATTTAAAATAGCCAGAATTCGAATTCACGAAGCCGAATTCATTTCGTTTCACGAATTCATTTCAAAAAGCCAGACTTTAGAAGAGAACGAGAACCTGTTTTACTGAAACCAGACATATGCAAAACAGAATAGCATGATGAGGGGTGTTAGAGTGGAGACGAGTCAGAGTTTTCGTCAATAATGTCCTCTATTTGCTGCAACTTTAATATAACCTAGCCTTAGCTTGGTTTATAAGATATGTAATTCGACACTTAATTTCAACAAATATTTCTTAAAAAGGAAGACCATATGAATTGTGTTGTTCAATTCCTAAATAGGTATTGTTGAATGGCTAGTACTTGACTATATCTCTTCGTCATGTCATAATTTCAAATTAAAAAAAGCGGCGTCAGGGTTACCACCGTCAGTAGGATTTTACTAGATCTAGTAAAAAAAAATCTACTAAATTTAGAGGATCTAGAAAAAATTCCCGAAATCTAGTAAAAACTAGTAAAAAGTCATGATTTATAGTAAACAAAACTTTTTTTTATTTTACAGGAATTCAGGGAAAAAAAATATCGTAGACATATGATAATTTACAATTTTGTTTTTATGTTTTACAATTTACAATTTTGCTTGTCTGTCTGAGAGACAGACAAGCAGTCACCTATTTTCGTAAACAGACACTTCACTTCCGGCGTCTAAAGGTCGACAAAATCAGCTTTCTGTGTATCAAATCTTACCAACCAAAAATGAAGCTATAATGACACTTGGATTTGTGATGATTGGGAATCTATTAGAATCAAAACAAAAGCCAACCACCCAAGGTGATTTTTGAACTTGTAGGTTTTCGGAATTTCCAATCGTACTATGAAAACGAAAGAAAAGAGGAAAAGAGAAAAAAAAGAAGAAAAAAGGAAAAAGATTGTGAAAATCGTATTGATTATCCTCCTATAGTAAAAATCGATGCTTGATGGTGCGCTTGCGGCGTAGCCGCACGCGCACAAATTTTTGGAGCATTTAGTAAAAACAGGTGTGATCTAGTAAATTTTTCCTGACCAATTTAGTAAATTCTTCCAGGTCAGGGTGGCTACCCTGAGCGGCGTTTTCAGGCTCAGGGGGTTTGAACACTGGTTGTTCTCGTCTAGTTTCAAGTTTCTAGTTTCGTCTAGTTTCAGTGATTTCGAAGTTTCAACCCCGTGTTTTCCTCGAGAACCCCTTTGTGAAAACGCTTGATGCACTAGACGAGAACAACCCGTGTTCGAAGACGGGTTGTTCACGGCTCAGCGAGTTCGAACACGGGTTGTTCTCATCTAGTGCATCAAGCGTTTTTACAAAGCCACTTCTCGAGGAAAATACGGAATTCAAACTTCGAACCCGCTGAGATAGACAAAATACTTGAAACTAGACGAGAACATCCCGTGTTCGAACCCGCTGAGCCTGAAAACGCGGCTAAAGGAAATTTTACTGCAAGTTTACTTTAGAAACAAATTTGGGTTATATATTTGCACATTAGGGGGGGGGGGTTGGTAAAGTATAGCGGGTCTGCATACCAAATGTGTTGGGTACAATTATTCTGCAAATTAAGAAGGAAGAATTGTTTTCTAACTTCAAACTGTGCAAATACTTTACCTCCATCACCCCTAATGTGCAAATATATAGCCAAATTATATATTTCCCATCTATTCTGTCACTTGTCTTTGTCTTGTCTCATGCTATGCTAAAAGAAACTAACAAAGAAACCGGTTTGTTCTTAATCAAACAGTTCGTGGTAACGAACTGTAAGTAAGGAGCGACCCGGCTCATTGGTAACCGAAACTCTAAAAAACGGAATTTTGATACCAATAGATACACCAAAAGAATTAGATTTTAATGCTGATTTCAAATATATAAGTGTCATCAAGTCATACTAATCATTTAGTCATACTAATCAAAATTTACGCGCCTGACTCATTTATTAATCAAAAGTTACGCGCCTGAACAAAATTGGCTGATTTTCAAAAAAAAGGGGAAAGACCCCCTAAAAATTATAAAACCTTAATGAAAATCACACCATCAAATTCAGTGTATAAGAGAACCCTACTGTAGAGGGTTCAAGTACCTATCTACAAAAATGTGGAATTTTACATTTTTTGCCAGATGGAAGATCACGGATGCGTGTTTATTTGTTTTTTTTTGTTTTTTTCCAGGGTTGATAGTATCGATCCAGTGGTCCTAAAATATCGTGAGGGGGCTCGTTCGAACAGAAATCAAAAGGTCTAGTTTCTTATTTAAGTGACCAAAAAAATGGAGGGCAACTAGGCCCTCTCCCACGTTCATTTTTCCCAATGTCACCCAATCAAAATTTTGAGATAGCCATTTTGTTCAGCATGGTCGAAAATATGATACCTATGTCTTTTACGATGACTTAATCCGCCGAAGTCCCCGGGGGGAGGGCTGAAAGTTATGAACTTTACCCAGTGTTAACATATGGTATTGGTTATAGGGAAGCATACAGTCGTTTTCGGGGGGGATTTTTTCTGGTAGGTGGAGGGGGGTGGGTGGGTCGGGGGTTATATGGGAGGATCTTTCCATGAAGGAAGTTTTCATCGGGGGAGGGACGTTGCTATGAAGTGGGCGCCGGATTGCCCATCATTATTAAAGAAAAAGATCAGAAGTTAAATAAAAAAAAAGTTTTTCAACTGAAAGTAAGGAGCAACATCAAAACTTAAAACGAACAGAAAATATTGTGTATATGATTGGGTTCACCCCTAGTCAATGCCTCACTCTTTAAGCCAAAGATTTTTTAGTGCTGTCATAAGAGCTATTTATTCTAATTAACAGCCTTTGTGATTAAGGGGTCATTTTTAAAGAATTGGAACAAAATTCGAACTTTAGTTTAAAAGCAATGTATTGACTAGGGGGTGAACCCCCTAATATACGTATTAAAAATCTAAGAATATAGAAGTTCGTTACGTAAGTTAATTCGTAAGTTAGGTATATTTATTACTAATACTAAGCGTTCGTAAAAAAAATTAAACAAATTTCGAGAAATCCATTTAACCAAATAAAAGTAAAATTAATAGACAAATTTTGTTTTAATTATTCATTTTCGGTGAGCCAATATCAAAAACTGCATTAATTCAAAAACGTTCAAAAATTAAATAAAAAAAATAGTTTTTTTTAACTGAAAGTAAGGAACGACGTTAAAACTTAAAACGAACAGAAATTATTCCGTATATGAAAGGGGATGTCCCCTCCTCAACACCTAGCTCTTTACGCTAAAGTTTGACTTTCTCACAAATCTATTTTTTTAAACAATAAAAACTTTAGCGTAAAGAGCGAGGCGTTGAGGAGGGGACAGCCCCTTTCATATACGGAGTAATTTCTGTTCGTTTTAAGTTTTAACGTCGTTCCTTACTTTCAGTTAAAAAAACTTGTTTTTTTTATTTTTTGTAAGAAGCGTTAGCTTGTTACAAAAAATAAGCTTAGCTTGTAAAAAAAAACTTGTTTTATATATATATATATATATATATATATATATATATATATATATATATATATATATATATATATATATATATATATATATATATATATATATATATATATATATATATATACAGGAAACGATATGCATATATCTTTGATCCCAATGCACCTAAGGAAAAAGACATAATTTTGATTTATTAACAAGGAAAAACGATAAAACTATTGTTCTTTAAATAACACATAAATTGAAGGTTATATAAGGTGTGGACTTCATCATGTCATCACACCTAATTAAAATGAAGAGATCTCTGACTAATTTAAGATTCTGCTTGAGGCATCATTAAAAAAATGATTCAAATTCGGTTCTAAAAAAAACAGAGAGACTGACGGTTATTAATACACACACTTCATCATATACATTTTGCTTCAAAATTAAATTCCGAATGTTCATCCCCAACCTATTTAAGGAAACATATGTGTGTAATTTAAATCCTTAGTGAAGATTTGATTTATTTAAACAGAAACACGATAAACAGATGTACAAAAGTACAAAAATAGCTTATTCATTGTGTGCACATTACCATGTCATCAGGTCTCTAAAAGGAAAAGTTCTCCTTGTAATTTCAAATCCTAATATGATCATCATTAAAAATATATATATAAAAAAAATAAATAGAATTAATTATTGAAAGAAGAAGAAAATGTTCCAGCTGACAGTTATTTATATGTATTATTTGTCATGCCCACTTTATTTCTGGAAATTCACGTTTCTTAAAAAGATAGTACGATATATTAGTTCCCAGGACACCCAAGGAAAAGATGACTACAATTTATTTCTAAAAAAAAAGAAAAAAAAAATTTAATTTATAAATGAACACGTTGCACAGACACGGGGATAAATTCATATACACCTTTGAAAAAAAGTTTAAAGATTCTTGATAGCAAGTACACCTGAGTGCATCAAAGTGCTTGATAGCAAATGGTAGTTTATGAAAAAGGTTTTTGCTTAGGTTTAGAACTTAAGAAAAAAAAATTGATCTAGCACTGCTACGAAGTGTTATAAATGCAAATCTGGTTTTGTGGTTATCCAACACTTATGAGGAGGATACTTTACCTCTTTTATTCCATGAGTAAATAGGTTCAATCCTTATGTACTTATCCCATAACCTTATGGAGCTATCCCTTATCAAAACATGTATTTGGTTTAAAGTTAATATAGAGAAGTAAAAGCTTTTCAGAGCTCTGTAGGGAGTCTATTATGCTTTGAGTATTTTTTTTTTTTTAATTTGAACAAAGGATCTTAATCTACTCTCTAACGCTAATGCAGCTAGCATTTTTGCTTTGATATATCTATGGAGAGTATATCATATTTATTTCGTTTCATACTTTTTTGCTGAACTTTGTTTAAAATGTCAGAAAAGATAAAATTTGAACAAAATTCCTAGGAGATGTTTGGCCTTAATACCTTACAAACTTAATATCTGTGTGTATCTATGCAATGGTCCTTTTAAACTATGCCGTAACACCTTTCAAAGTAACAAATATTACATCATATTTTCTAATGTAACCTTACTGAGTACATTTTTTCTGTAACTTAAACAGTGCTGAGTGGACTCAAACCCTACCTAGAATTCAAACTCATGGAAGTTTCTGTTATATCATTTAGAAGTTTAATATTGCAGCAAAAAAAAAGGAAAAAAACGGGAATTTCTGTATGAATAACTAAAATATTTTAAAAATAAAATTAACATCTCCCGGAGAGCTTGAATCTCCAGGTCCATTCCATGTTTTTAATTTTTGAATAATGTGCTTATGGTGATCGTGATAATTCTAGACCATGATTCTGATGATTTTAGCAATTTTTGTGCTAGCTTGGCATGAAAGGACTTGCTAAGGTAGGAAAGCTGATGCTTAACGTAACCGTAACTTAACCGCTTAGGAATGAAATTACGTACACAGCGTTATAGCCGCTTAAAACCGATTGTTCTTCAATATATATTTAAATTGAAAATCAATTTAAAAAAGAACTAATCTCACAGACTGACAGATTTATTTATGTGACTTGATGAAAAATTTTATTTTTCCAAAAAATAAATGTTAAATTTTCTTAAGAAAAGGAACTAGCTGAATTAAGATGTTTTTTGTTAAAAATTACAGAGAATATTCAAGTAAACTAGACTAAAATCAATGACTAAGCAAAGACATGATTCTAAACAAGTTGAAAAACCATACTCCCTGGTGACATCGTAACCATAAGGAGCTAGGCATCCAAGAGTCGGAACGTTAATATAGGAGTGTAGTAATAATTTCAATGATCATATCTCAAACAGTGAGCTGATCGAAAAACGTGGTTCAATCCTGGATTCCAGGGAGACAATGAGAGAAAGGGTGAGATAGGTGGGACGCGTTCTATGTATGAAGGATGACAGATTGCCAAAGATCGTTCTTGTTGGCCGACCTCCTAGGGCGAAACGAAAATATAAGGGAAATCGGAACTTTTTGGGAGGGTGCAAAGAGGAAGGCTTTGAATAGATTGGGATGGAGAAGGAGCGTGGGTAGCTGTGTTGGCCTCAGGCGGCTATGCACTGCTGTGAGTTGTTAGTGGTAGTAGTATAGTTCATAATACAGAATGTTTCCTTAAAAAACTAAATAATTAAATTCCCTACCAGTTAAAATTCGGCTATGTCATTCTTATGGACAGTTTAAAAAAGAGCTAACCGATCACCGCTTATCCCTAGAGAGTTAGTTCTCTCCTCCCTTCTCTTTTCCCCTCTATCCTTCCTTTTCAATTTGTTTAACTGATTTATTTGATTGGCATGGTATTTTTGTTGTTGTTTATTTTTTCTTTTATCTTCTTCTTATCCTTCTGTTGGATTTTAGTGCTATTATTTAATGTTATGTCGCAGGCCAAAGAGCCTTTGCGGGGGTCTGAAGTTTTGTAATTGTTTCTCTGTTTCCTTTAAATAAATTTATTTTTTAATTAAATAATATTATTGCTGATATGTATCTCTTGCACCTGGAGTTAATAACCCTTAATTACCATAAATTTACCGTTAGTAATAAGGAATACATTATTATTGTAGTTAATGGCCAAAATATGGCCAGTTTCAGACTCCTGTTTCGTCATCATCGTCAAGAATGTTGCAAATTTAAAAAATGATTATTTTTTTTAAACAATAAATTAAACTGAGCACCAAAAAAGGAACTAATTTCACTGACTCCTCAGACATGCTTATTCACAAACAATATCTACAGTTTAACGGCCATCCCAAGAAGTAAAAATTTATCCAAGGGGGAAGGTAAAGAATACACTAAAATAAAAAAATAGAAAAATAACAGTCTGGTTAAAACAGCATCTTAATCAGCATCACTGACCTTACAACAGACAATCTCTTCAAATGTACTATTCTGTTCATACCCCGAGAGTCCATAATTCCTAGTTTATGATTTATTACTTATCACCAACCCTCCCCTTCAAAAAGAACAACTAAAATTCATACTTATTACAGAGAAATTTTTAAATTATACTATCAAACGAATAAAAATTACTAATATTTCTATGTTCGGATCAAAGAGTTCCAACCCCTAATCCCCCTATGAAACACAGGAAAGGTCCACCAGGTTGAAATAATCGAAAGAGTATTAATCAAACAGTTCGTGGAAACAAACTGTAAGTAAAGAGTGACTCGGCTCAATAGTAAAGGAAACTCTAAAAACGAATGTTAATATCAGTAGATAAGTGAAAAGAATCGGCTTATTATGCTGATTCCAAATATATAAGATTCATCAAGTTTAAAGCTACTCATCAAAAGTTACGAGCCTGAGGAAATTTGCTTGATTTTTGAAATAGGAGTAAACCCCCGCTAAAATTCAAGCAATCTTAATGAAAATTACACCATCGTGTTCAGCATACCAGAGAACTCTACTGTAGAAGTTTCAAGCTTATATGTAAAAATGTGGAATTTTGCTATTCTTGCCAGAAGACAGAGCAACTTGTATCTGCCAGAAGACAGATACAAGGGGTCAGGCAACTGAGAAATAATAAGCTTCAAGTCAAATTCAGTGACGTTGTAAAAGCCAAAGATTTTTGTAGTGAGGCCCCTAGCGTCGTTTCCGCAAAACTGACAAGTGGCAGCCAAAACAGCATAAAGTGCAAACTGAGGGAAGAAAAATCGTTTGGCATAATAAGAGGACTTTCCGTTGGTGTGGATGCTAATGAACTGGTAAAGCATAATCCAGGCCTTGTAGAGGAAGCTCTCCGCTTCGGACAAAGCGAAACGGTCAGACTGACTTTCAAAAATAAACTGACCGTGAACTTTGCCATCTCTAACGGAATCAAGCTTGGATACGACTTTTTCCGGGTAACGAAGTACAAGGAGGCCCCAAGAAGATGTTTCAGATGTCAAAGCTACGACCATCTCATTGAAAACTGCAAGAACAGTCCCAGATGCTCTAGATGTGCTGGACCTCACACTAGTAACAAAGACAAGCCATGCAACGAAAACCCCAAATGCGTTTCTTGCGAAGGATCTCATGTCTGCTTCAGCCTAACATGCCCTAAATTAAGAGAGATTCTGAAAAACAAGAGTCAACAATGAATAGGTCTCTTAAAGCTCTTAGTTTGAATATCAATGGTTGTCGCAATAAAGAAAAGGCCATAGACGATCTTCTCCAGATTTATGACGTAATGTTTATCCAGGAGCATATGCTTTCTGGACTGAATACAATCTTCCTAAACAGATCCCGGTCTCACGATGTCTTCATACAACCTGAAGATCTACGGCAGGGCTTCCGTCCGGAGGCCTGGCAATATACGCTAGGAAGGAACTATTGGCTAAGCCGTCGATTAGATGCAGTAACCTATTATGTGTCTCTGCTGAGGGAATTGAGTTCATCAATGCATACATGCCCACTAACTACAACAATGCTGTCTCTCTAGCGAAATTCTCAAAAGCAGCAGATACCCTTGAACGACAGTTGGAGTCTATCGAGCACAGTGGGATTAAGCGGCTAAAAGCTAGGGGTTTCAACTGCGGCCCTACCAAGGACCATATCCTGTATGATACCTTTCTAAACTGCCTCCCAGCCTCTTACAATATCTGGCCGAAGTCCCTGGATTTTACGTACACCTATACTAGTGTTCATACGTCAAATATTGACCATGTACTTTTGTCCACATCCATCCCTGGTCTCCCAGTTACAGTGTGTACTGACGATCCGATTAGTGACCATGCCGGAATTTCATTCCACCTGCATTCAGCACAGAGCACTAATAACGCCTGTTCCAGAAGGCGGGTCTACAAGCAAAAATGGCAGAAGTGTAATATTGCCCTATATAGTGCCACTGTTGCTTCTGTCCTTACTAGCATAAAAGTTCCGTGTCATCTACTCCATATTGGTTTTTCCAACATGGTGGCCTATAATGAACCCAAAACTTGCTATCATCAAGTTATCCACGCTCTGAAAGGTGTTAAATTAAAAGCGGTTCCTACAAGAAAAGTCGAAATTAGTACAATCAAACCAATGTGGTCTAATTCCATCGAGCTCCAGACGGATAAACGACGTGCTAAAATGTGGCTAAACATTTGGATTGCTTGCGGAAGACCGTTACGCGGGACTGTATTCGAGCTGAAACGGAGTTCAAAACGCAAATACAAAGCTGAGATGAAAAAGTACCCTATTATCAGGCAGCATTTCATTGAAAACAAGAAATCATGGCTAATTCTAACTTAACTGAGCGACTATGTACATAATACTTCCCTGGTCCTGCATGACTGGCACTCTTATTATGCTTTGGTATACAGAAGCGGTAATCTTGACATAACCAACCAGTATGAAAAGGCAGCCACCAGCTGGCTTGCGCGCTTCTCGGGACAGCGCTGTGTTGTTCCCATATCCCTGGAAAAGATCAAAATCGCGGTCAAAAAGGCACTTTCCAAAGGAAAAAATGGGACAGATGGTGACGGTCTCACAACAAAACATCTCAAGCACTTACCTGAAAGTTTATATTCCCACCTTCAGCTTATCTTCCAGATGTGCATCACCAGGGGTTTTGTACCAAAAAGTTTCCTGAAAGGAGTCATCACTTCTATCGCCATGAAAGGAAAAGATCCAAATGACTGTAAATCTTACAGACCCATAACAGTCTCTTGCATCCTGAGCAAAGAGTTTGAGTATGTGATCTTCTCCGAACTGGATACTGGAGATTTCGGGGGTAATCAACTTGGATTCCAGAAAGGTCTCGGTTGTCCAGAGGCTCAACGCGTTCTTGCTAACGTACTTATGGACTCATGAGAGAAACAAGTCACTTTTCTATATGTGTACTATTGATATTTCAAAAGTGTTCGACAGCGTCAACCACATGCAAGCAATAAAATGCTCCACTGCTGAGTGGTGTAAGTACAAGAATAGTGAAAACATTGAAATTCTGGTACGAAAATTCAATAGTTTCTGCCAAATGGAAAAATAGAACATCAGATCCCGCCAAACATCAAAAGAGGCGTGAGGCAAGGGAGCGTTCATAGTCCTCTCATTTTCAAACATGCGATTTCCAAGATTCTGGACCGCATCTCGCCCTCCCTTCTACTTCACGGTACCGAACTGTCTTACCTTGCATAGGCTGACGACGTCCTTCTGCTCAGTAGATCGAAAGCTGACTTACAAGATAACCTGAGTCGAATCCACAGTGACTTTCTTTCTATCGGGCTCTCTATCAATATAGAGAAGTGCGAGTTTTTAACCTTCAACGCACCTAAAGGTGAATCTGTGACCCTCGGCAATCATGCAGTCCCTGCAGTGTCTGATCTACGATATCTGGGTATCATGATTGCAGAAACGATCGGTAAAACCAGGCAATCCATCGTCAAGCAAACAACTACCGCCATTAAACGTGCTTACGGGTCTTTAGTGCCGAATCGCAGACGCTACTCCAGGAAATCTCTAGCCTCAATTTATCGTTCAGTTTGCCAGCCACACGTAATCTACCTTGCCGGTGCATCCCATGTGCTGACAGTCAGAGACTGCGAAAAAATCCGAAAGTGCTACTATAAGTATGCAAAATTTTTACTGTATATATCCAACTGATACCGGAATTCTTGACTGGAAAAATATGGACTTTCGGAGCCATCCAAGCACTGGTCGACCATTCGGGACAATTCAGTGTTCAAAGTCAGATTGATGAGACGTCGTTTTTCACCTGCATTTGTTTGAGTTTCGTATCTTTTTTCTTTTTTGTTGTGCTCCACTATAATTTTTTTGTAGATGGTGGGTAATTAAATTATTATTATTATTATTAGAGCAAGGATGCGTGTTTATTGTTTTTTTTTCTTTTTTTCAGGTTGGATCATATTGAAATATTAGTCCTAGAAGATCGGGGGAGGGTGCATTGGAAAGGAAACTAAAAGTTCTAGTGCCCTTTCTAAGTGACTAAAAATTTTTTAGGGCAATTGTGCCCCACGACGATTTTTTGCAAAGTTATCTGATCAAAATTTTGAGAAAGCTATTTTTTTCAACACAGTCGAAAAATCTAATATTTTTGGAAGTATGCAGACATTTTTTTTGGGGGGGGGGTGTGCTTAGGGTATATTTCTATAGGGAGAATATTCTTTGGGGAGGGAAACTTTAGGGGTAGAATTTCCTGGGGAAATGTTACACTGGAAGGATTTCACAAAATTACTATATGAAATTATTTTTAATCGTCTTACATTCTCTTTGCAAAATTTTCATGTTGATATGTTCTGGGGAAAATATTCGGGGGCCATTCTCCACGTGTTTTGATTTACGGGAAATAATTTCCATGGAAGGACACATTTCTAGAGCGATCGAGAAACCGATCATAGATAAAAAATCTTATTCAAAAGAAAGAATACAGCCTGAAATTTTTCAGGCTGAATCGTCCGCAAGCAACTTTATGGGGAGGAGGGATTTTCAGTGAGGATGGAACTGTCTATAGTGAATTTGACGAGGGGGGGGGGTACTGTATGTCAGATGAAATTTCCATGGAGGAGTTTTCCGTGAGGGGTAAAGGTATATTTCACAGAGGGTGAGCCATATTTACCGGCATTATTTGAAAAAAACGATCAAAAATTAAATTAAAACAACAAGTTCTTTGAACTGAAAGTAAAGATCAACATCAAAACTAAAAAAAAGACTTAATTCCATATATGAAGAGTTGCCCTCTGCTCAATGTTTTGCTCTTTACGCTAAAGTTTGACTGTTTGTCCGAATTTTTTTAAGAGTGGCTACTGAAACACGGAGACCGTTTAATTAGAATCTTTCAAACCAATAGATTTCTCTGTTTTTCAATCCATTGGACGATTAGTTTCCTAGATAGGGGTTTTGGACAAGGCAGTTTTAATAACGTACTTTTTGTTTCGACCTGACTCTATTTTTAGGAGTTATTGCTTATTGTAGTTTCTACTATGGGACGTAATCGTTTCTTACTAGGTTGCTAGCTACCGTTGCAACTCTGACAAGTGTTATACGAAAATGTAGTTTTTTTAAAAAAAATCGATTCTATTTTAGAAACTTTTTTTAATGAGGAAAAGAACTAGATGTAACAATTTCCTTTAAAATGAGCCACTAAACAGCTCTCTATGATGTTCTAGTGTCTCGCTAGCTACGGAGAAAAAAATCGGAAAAAAGATGAATTCAATGCAGAATATCATGGTTGCAGCCACTTTTGTAGTTTTTCAAGTCAATAAATTTTCTTTGTTGTTCAAGCCAAGGGACCATAATTTTTCTTAATATGGGTTTCAGAAAAGGCTGTTCTAATAGTATGCTTTCTGTTTCGAACAGACACTATTCTTAAAAGTTATTGGCTGTTTTGTGTCTTAGTATGGGACGTGATCGTCTCCTACTAGGTTGCTAGCTACCGCTGCAACCCGAATAGGAAGCTTTTTTAAAAGTGCTAATAGCTTTAGCGTAAAGAGCAAGGCATTGAGGAGGGGGAGACTCTGCATATACGGAATAAATCTGCCCAAATTAATAAGCATAATTTGCTTTTAATTTTTCATATACGGTAAGCCAAATTCGAACCTGCATTACTAGGAAAAGGTTCAGAAACTAAATAAAAAAACAAGTTTTCTTTTTTAACCGAACGCAAAGAGCGACATTAAAACTTAAAATGAATAACAATTATTTCGTACATGAAAGAGGCTGTCCCCTCCTCAACGCCTCGCTCTTTACGCTAAAGTTTGATACTTTGTCACATATTCCTACTTTGTAAAATGATAAAAAAATTTAGCGTAAAGAGCGAGGCGTTGAGGATGGGACAGCCCCTTTCCTATACGGAATGATTTCTATTCGTTTTACATTTTAATATCGCTCCTCACTTTCAGTTAACAAAAAAACCTTTTTTTTTATTTAATCTCTGTAGAAGATCGACTCTCATAATTATGGGCCATCTTATATCTGCAAAATTATCAAAATATTAACAATTACAAGTGCAGGTTTTTTATTTAAGTCATTATTCAAGACAAAGGTGTTTTACATAAGTCACTAAGCACAGATATTGTTCAAAACAACTTATAAAATTAATAGCCAAATGTTGCTTGTATTTTCTTATATAGTAAAAATTACTCCCTGGCAACCTGGTAACCATAGTGAGCTTGGTATCCAAGACTCCGTGCGTTAATACTGGAGCCGTTATTACTGGTTCATTATACAGAATATATGGTTCAAAATTAAGTGAAATTAAGTGAAATTATAACTGGTATTAGCTAGAGTATTTCTTCATGCTTGCAGAAATGGTAGAGCAATTGACTCAAGGTCAAATCAGTGCTGCTTATGGATTAGTACCTCTGTTTAATCACTAGCATCAAGAATGGCAAAACATTTTCTGTATTGATTTTTTTTTACTAATAATGACATAAAATTTTGTTTTTCATTATAGAAAGCTTGATTGATAAAATTACTTACGTAAAATTGTCATTATTTTCATAACTTATTGCTGCAAGCTGTGTAATAAGTATTGAAGGTAAGGAAAAGGGGGGCTTATAAAAGTGAACCCACGTGATGTTTCAAAGCTGCAATATGGTTAATAGAGGACAAATAAAAATATATAAATTAATTGCGTCCACAGAAAGTAATGTGGGGGAAGTTGTCCCAGTCATAGAAGACCTAAAATTAATGTAGAGTGCCAAACTTTGCAATATTTGACAAAATTTAACGATTGTTAGAAACTAATAATTCTATATACTGAAGTCCATTACGTGAAAGTAAGTTTACAAGTTCCGTACCAAAACGTTTTTATTTTAGTGTTGATGTAGGATGATATCGTACGTTGACAACACAATAGGGTTAACACAAAGTTGGAAACATACTGTGTAATGTTGGTGATGTGCATCTGGAGAATTTATGCTGTGTTTTAATCTACATATTCTTCTCGGTCATTTAACAGACATAATTGAAATTGAAAGTGAAGAAATTGAAAGTCCTCTATGACTTTTACAGCTTTGGGTTTCTGTTCTACAGCTTTGAGTTTCCAAGTCCAAAGTCCAAAAACCCAGAAACCAAGCTCGGATCGAGGTCCACAAACCCAGCCATTTTTCTTATAAGCAAGTCCTAATTGAAACAATAGAGTGAAAGAGGGGAACAATTATTACGAATTGTCAAATAACAGATAATCAAGTTACGATAATTACGTAATTTACAGATTTTCAGATTGTCAAATTACGGATAATTACGGATTGTCAAAACTCGACTCAAGAATCTGTTTCCATCTTTTCACCCTTAGTTTCTGTATTTGAAATTCGAAGCTCTTCCTTACTTGGTTAAAGTTTTAAAATGGGGAATTTACAAGTAGAGAGGTTTCCAAATGTGTCGAGGATCTAATTCATTTGGGATGCAGGATGAATTATAAAAGAGGGGGCTACACAGTGAAATTGTTTGTTTCAAGAAAAAGAACAAATATATCCATTATAGAACATTCAAATACTGCCTCGAGTACCTAAAATATTAAACTACAGAGTGAAAAACATAAAAATATTTTTTTTTAGTTTTGCATCATAATAATTAAGTAAGCTATGATTATTAGAGTCACTTAGGACTATAAATTAATCTTAAAGCAGAACGTTGGCATGATATTACCTCTGATTTTTCAATAAAAGGGACATACTTTGCGTTTTCCAAATCCAAATACAGCCTTGACACGTTGTCGGTTTTTAAGAAATATAAAATTTCAGAGTGAAAACAAAAAAGTAGATATTTTATTATCACCATAATAGTATCCCCAAAATGCCTTCGATGACATCCCTACAACTTTTCCATTGGATTCTAAAAGCGTGCCCTGTGACGTCACGACATGCACTGGCAAAATTCTGATAACACACCCTGGCAAGATTCCGAGCGCATGTCCTAGTAAGATTCCCGGGTTTACAGGTGTCCCAATATTTTTGTATGATTAATCAGAGTGTGGTCTGGATATTTAACAAGTACCAATAATAGCAGATTAACATGGGATTTCTACCGGCCCATTAGGGGTGTACAAGTGGAGCTCCTAGTCCGTCGCACATGGACAATGCGGTTCAAGGTGTCCCAATATTTCCCCTAGCAACAGCTATTTTGTCACGATTCGTAGCCAATTTTGGCAATTCTATTGTTTTCTGGAAGATATCCAGGGTTCTCGTGACCATGTGTAATATGAATGACGCCATCGTATGTGACACGATAGACTTCAGGAACCCGTGGGGAATCCCCGCTTGTAACTGAACACGGCAAACGCGTAGGTGTTGCGTAATGACTGAGTCTTATGTAAGGACGGCACACACCTTGCGTAATGACGGCGCACACTTTGTGTAATAACGACACACACTTCAAGTAATGACAGTGCATCTTACGTAATGACAGCGCACACATCACTATCACATAATAGTTTTTTGACATTCTCTGTTTGTTGAAAGGTTCAAGGCATGTTTTCTTTCTGTTAACTTAATGGCAGCACACACTTTATCTAAGGACGGCACGCATCTTAAGTAATGACGGCAAACACATGACTGTCACATAATACTTTGTTTGACATTTCGTTTATCGTCGAAACGTTCAAGGGATTTTTTCTTTCTTTTAACTTAATGAGGGCGCACACTTTATGTAATGTCAGCACACGTTTTGTGACGATTGCGCACATGTTGCGTAACGACAGCGCGCACATCATTGTCACATAATCTTTTTTTTTATATAATTTTCTATTTTTTTCTATTGCTTTTACTTTCCAACGTTTCCCAGCCCTGTGCTAGACTAGTACGGCTCTGCGGCCCTCTCTAACATCACATTATTATACCTAAAATATTTTTCAGACATTTCTTGTTAAAAATTATGCTTTCAATATATCTATTTGAATTTTTCGTGAGCCTGGAATTTCATAATAACCTACAAAAGACACCCCGCCACCGCGACACTACACGCCTACCCTCTACGATCCACATGGCATTGAACAGTGGTGCTCGGTATTTCCCTACCAGAACGTGATAATCCAAGCAATTCACGCCACAGTACCACACTCTTACTGCTCTGCGGCACCTTGCGACATCCGTCATCATCATTGTAAGCGTCTTCTAGTGCTTGAACACCTTCAATGGATACATTTTCTATTGCTATTACTTTCCAAGGTTTTGAAACACTGTGCTACACCATTGGTGCTCTGTGGCACCCTCTGACATCTTAGTATTATACCTAAAAGATTTTTCACACATTTCTTGTTAAAAACTATGCTTTCAATCCATTGATTCGAGTTTTTTGGAGGCCCAAACTTTCATAATAACCTACAAAAGACACCTCGCCACCGCAATATTACACGCCTGCCCCCTGCCATCCACGTGGCATTGAACAGCAGAACTCAGCATTTCATTACTAGAACGTAATACTCCAAGCAATTCACGCCACAGTACCACATTCTTACTGCTCTGCGGCACCTTGCGACACCTGTCATCAACATTTTAAGCATCTTCTAGCGTTTGAATACCCTGAATAGATATATTTTCTATTGCTATTATTTCCAACAATTCTCAGCCCTCTGCCACACTATTACAGTTCAGTGATACCCTTTGGCATCTCATCATTATTCTTAAGACAGTTGTCAGACATTTCTTGTTAAAAATTATTCTTTCAATCCATTAATTTAAGTTCTTTTCACAAGCTTAGTCTTTCATTTTAACCTCCAAAGACACCCCGCTAACACGAAATTACATGTCTGTCATGCATTTCATTACCAGAACATGACACTCCAAGCAATTCCCGGCACTGTGCCACACTATTACTACTCTGACGCACCCCTCTGACATCACATCACTATTCCTATGACATTTTTCGGACATTTCTTGTTAAAAATTATGCATTCCACCCATTGATTCAAGTTTTAGACGAGGCAAGCCCATCACGATAACCTTCAAAACACTGCCACATCACCATCTCATTACTCGCCAGCCATCCATATGACTTTCTCCCGTCATCACCCTTAGAATATGTTCAACATTTTCACTCCAAAAATAAGAATATGAATCTAAATTAAACACTTCATTTTTTTGAACAACGGAACTTGATTTCCTAAGAAGCAACAATTTTTTCCTTCATACGAACAAAAGTTTTACTAAATACTATTAAAATTGTCTTTGAAGTAACAGGTTTTTTCTTAATAGTAACAATTTATGTTCTAATGGCAGCAAGTTTTCCGTCAAAGATAAAGACATTTCTCTTAGAAGTAATAATTTTCTGTTAATACTAACAACTTTTCTGATAGAAGTAGCAAGTTTTTCTTAACACCAACATTTGTTTTAAAAAGTAACAAATTTTTCCTTAATACTTACATAGTTTTACTTAATACTACCAAATTTCTCTTGGAAGTAACAGGTTTTTATTAATAGTAACATTTTTTTAAAAGAGGAAGGTCTTACGTCAAAGACAACAAATTTATTTTACAATTAACAACTTTCAGCTTACGCTAAGAAGTTTTCTCTGAGAACCAGTAAGTTTTTCTTATCACTAACGAATTTTTTCTTGGAAGTAACAATTTGTTTTCTTAATAATAACAAAGTTTTATTTAATTAAAATTTCTCTTGGAAGTAACAGGTTTTTCTTATTAGTAACAAATTTTTTCTAATAGTAGCAAGGTTTTCGTCAAAGATAACAAATTGCTCTTAGAAGTAGTAAGTTTTTTTTAACACTGACAAATTATTCTTAGAAGTAATAACTTTTTACCTAATACTAACAAAATTTTATTTAATACTATCAAATTTCTCTTGAGTAATTGTTTTTTCTTCATAGTAAAAATTCTTGTCTAATAGCAGCAAGTTTTCCATCAAATATAACAAATTGCTCTTAGAATTAACAGTTTTCTGGTTAGGCTAACAAGTTTTCTGTTAGAAGTAGCAAGTGTTTCTTAGCACTAAAAAGTTTTTTCTTAGAAGCAACAACTTTTTCCTTCATACTAACAATGTTTTAACTTAATTCTATCAAATTTCTCTTGGAAGTAACAAATTGTTTTAATAGTAAATAATTTCTTCTAACATTAGCAAGTTTTCCGTCTAAGATAACAAATTTCTCCTACAAGTAACAGTTTCTTGTTTATGCTAACAATTTTGCTGTTAGAAGTACCAAATTTTTCTTAACATTAACGAATTTTTCTTAAAGTAACAACTTTTTTCCTTAACACTAGCCAAGTTTTACTTAATACTAATAAATTTTTTCTTAGAAGTATTAAATTTTTCCTTAGTATTAACGAAGCATTGCTTAATGCTATCATATTTCTCTTGGAAGTAACGTTTTTTTTTAATAGTAAGAAATTTCTTCTAATATTAGCGAGTTTTCCGTCAAAGATAGCAAATTTTTCTTAGAAGTAAGAGTTTTCTGTTTTCACTAACAAGTTTTCTGTTAAAAGTATTAAGTTTTTCTTAACACTAACAATTTGTTCTTAAAATCAAAAACTTTTTTCCTTAATATTAGCAAAGTTTTACTTAATACTAACAAATTTGTTTTTAAAAGTAACAACTTTTTCCTTAACACTAATAAAAGTTTTACTTAATACTGTCAATTTTATCTTGGAAGTAGCAGGTTTTTTTAATAGTAAGAAATTTCTTCTAATAGCAACAAGTTTTCCATCAAAGAAGACAAACTTAGCTTTGAAGTAACAATAATCTGTTTACGCTAAGAAGCTTTCTGTTAGAAATAGCAAGTTTTTATTAATATTAACGAATTTTTGCCTAGAAGTAACAACTTTTACCCATAATACTAACAAAGTTTTACTTATACTAACGAATTTCTTCTTAGATTTGACAACATTTTCCTTAATACTAATAAAGTTTTACTTCATACTATCAAGTTTCTCATGGAATTAAAAGGCTTTTTTAAATAATATGAAATGTTTTCTAATAGCAGCAAGCTTTCCGTCAATGATAACAAATTTCTCTTAGAAGTAACAATTTTCTGTTTACTCTGACAATTTTACAGTTAGAAGATTCAAGTTTTTCTTGAAACTAACCAATTTTTCTTAAAAGTAAGAATTTCTGTTAACGGTAACAAGTTTTCCTTAATACTAACAAATTTTTACTTAATACTAACAAATTTTTCTTAGAAGTAATAACTTTTTCATTAATACTAACAAAATTTTACTTAATACTATCAAATTTATTTTGGAATTAACTGGTAAGAATTTTGGAATTTAATAGTAAGAATTTTCTTCTCATAGAGGCAAGTTTTCCTTCAAAGATAACAAATATCTTTTAGAAGTAACAATTTTCTGCTTACGCTAACAAGTTTTTTGTTACAAAATTGTTAACTAAATTCAGTTAGCTACGTTTAAGTTATGTTCGTTTAACTTCGGTTAGCTTGACCACTCATTCTAACCTATATTAGCATGAACAGAAAATTGTTATTTCTAAGGAAAATATGTTATCTTTGACAGAAAACTTGCTGCTATTAAAAAAAATTGTTACTATTAAGAAAAAACCTTTTACTTCCAAGATAAATTTGATAGTATTGAGAAAAACTTTGTTAATATTAATGAAAACGTTGAAGCTTCTAATGAAAGCAAGTCCCGTTGTTTCCAAAAACATAGTGTTCAATTTAGAGTCATAAGAATATTTTTGGAGTGAAAAGGTTGAAAATATCCTAGGGATGATGAGAGGGCGTGTCATATGGATCTCTGGTGTCTAGTGGCGTGGTGGTGTGGCAGTATTTTGAAGATTTTCCAATTGGCTTGCCCTGTGAAAAACCTGAAGCAATGGGCTGAATATATAATTTTTAACAAGAAATGTCTGAAAAATATCGTAGGAATAGTGATGAGATGTCAGTGGGGGCTTCAGAATTGTAATAGTGTGGTATAATTCTGGGAATAACTTGGAGTGTCACGTTCTGGTAATGAAATGCTTGACAGGCATGTAGTGTTGTGGTTGTGGGATGTCTTTTGGAGGCTATTATGAAAAACTAGGCTTGCAAAAAGAACTTAAAAAAGGAATCCAAAAAGGAATTGCAAAAAGGAATTCCATGTTAAGCTGCTATTATTGGTGCTTGTTAAATATCCTGACCATACTCTGATTAATTATATAAAAATATTGGGACACCTGGAAACCCAAGAATCTTACCAGGACAAGCGCTCGGAATATTGCCAGGGCATGTTGTCGGAATCGTCTGGAAAAGGGATAGGGATGCCATCGGAGGCCTTATGGGGATACTAATCACCATAAATTAGGATAAAATCATCATTGTCATGTAAATACTGATTGAATTCGAAAAGCGAAAGATACCCATAAAAGTTTGTTTCATGAAAAACTTTATTTCGGCGGCATCTCTAGTATTTTTATTTCGGCGGCAAAATCATTAAAATGGTATTGTATATTTTAAAAGATTCTTTTAAATGTCACTTTTACTGACAAATAAGTATTAGTTAAAGTAAAGTTATTATCACTAAGGTATATTTTAATACTGTGTATAGATTAGGAACGAGACAAAACAAAATCCTGTTCAAAGAGTATGGATAGCTAAAAAGAGTGGAAACTGGTAATAGCGGCGACAAAAATCGCCAACATCGTCTAGGCTTTGGCGTCTTCTGACATTCTTTTTAGGGTAATAATAAGGTAAAATTACCATAATTGGCAGAAATAGTGTGGTAATAAGTGGTTATCCCCAGGTTTTGAAAGAAAATTTTGAAGCTTTAGAAAATGCCTAGAAACGCCAAACGCTAGACGACAGTGCTTATTTTTTGACACCAGCAACAGTTTCCACTTTTATAATTTGCCCATACCCTTTGAATCTGTTGTCAATGACAGAAGCTCCCGTTAAAGTAGAAAGCATGAAAAAAACTCAACGCAATAAAAAGCCAGCTAAGGTCAATACAGCCTCATAGCACAATGTTAGGTTCTTTGCCTTAATGGCTGCCACTTTTTGGACACATTGTGACAGGCATGTTTCAACCGTGGTTCCTCAAGGCTTTATCCACCACACTGTCACAAGTCCAAAACACCTAATCGCAGCAGATTGAGATTTGGCTCTTACCTACCTACTTGCCCCACCTCGAACGACCCATAAAATATTTACCAAATAGGGGACATTCTAATAACATTTCCTTAATGCGTAATTTTACTGAATTTAAATAAGATAACTAAATAACTTGACTTTTCACTACACATAACGGGGCTATTCTGCATAACTTAAATATTTGGCTTATTATATAGTATGTATTAATAGTATAGTATCGACATTAAGTACTAAAAAGACTTTCGGATAGAATATAAAGCCCTGGCGGTTCATCCATTATTTCTTTCTTGACAATCAATTTCATCCTTTTAGAAAGCCCGCTTCAATGACAAGATATATGAAGAGCTTAATGGAAAGCAGAAGATAATTGTATAGTTTCAGAAGCTAACAGTTTCCTTCTATTAATTACCCAGAATAGACTTTGATAAGATTATTAAAAAGCTTCTAAAGCGCTTTGTAAAATAGACTTAATAACGTATTTACTTTCAGTACGTCAGTCATTATGATGAAAGTGAAGAACATGATGGTAAGTAAATCCTTGTTGTCACGTTAGTGAACGCAAAAAGTCAGGAAAGTTTCCATGAAATTTGGGGAAAATGTGTTAAAATACATGCTAAATTAAATCTGTGACGAATATATTTATGAATCCACTGAACTGAACGAAAGCTTGGTGGAGATCATACCCCTGCCAAAAGCCTGGACAATCTTCAATAATCTTCCAGGAATTAAATATTTTGAAAATTAAAATGGTTTGAAAATATATTTTCTGTTGCATAGCTTGGAAAAAAATTCTGTGAATAGCAAAGTGGAATTTTTGAACAAAAAGCCGGTGGGCAAAAGCCCACCTCTGAATAAAAAGCTTAGGGTGTAGACCCTACTTCTTTTGACCTATAGCCTTCTTAGGTCTATAGCCAACAGGTTACCAGGAATTGAGCTGGATTCTAAGCCTTATTTGAGCTTTTGTTTTTAAAGGACTTACTTTCAGAATATATTTTAAGCACATCAAGCGGTAACGATCCTTTTTTCGAGATCTATGTTTAGGCTGTAATCTGTTCCTCAGGGTTTTATTCATCTAGAACATTTGATTTTTGAATTACTGATAGGTTGAAGCCTCTGGGCAGGGGCGTCCTGAGGCTCATTTTATTGGGGGGGGGGTCTTGTTAATTTTTACCGAATTACTACCTGAATTATGCCGAATTTTCCGCTGAAATCAAGAATTTTGCTAAATTTCAGCCGATTTTGCAAAATTTCTGCCAAAATTTTTGCATTCAGCAAATTTTTTACCGAAAGCCAGAAAAGTTGGGGCGCAGCACGCTCCTCCCTGCCCCCCCCCCCTCAGAACGACCCTGCCTCTGGGTGGGGAGGATGAGATGTCACACCTTCGCAGGCCCTAGTTTGAAATATAGATCTATTCTCAAAGCTTTGTTCACCGAGCTCAACAACTTTCCGAGTTTACAAAAACCACTAATCTCCACGTTTCTAACTATCTATCAGTTTGATAGTCATAACCATAATTTGCAAAGGAGAAGTGCTGCAAAGGAGAAGTGCAACATCTCCTAAATGGGATATAAGCTTAAAGATTTGATAGTACAGAAGAAGCTGACGGATTTACAGTGAGCCATATTTATATTAAGTACTCTTATCGGTACTGGTGCATTATATGGACACTTTTGTATACTGTACAACAAAACCAGTTACGAAAAACCCGTCAAACAAGCTATTCTTAAGAGACCGCTGTACATAGATGACTGCAAAGCCATGGTTTCTCAATAATTTACAATATTTAAACGATTGTTTTTGCGGTCTAAGGGGGGAAAAGGTACCTAGGTTAGGCTAGGTTACGTGTTTTACATATGCTATGCTTCACTCCCCCCCTAATATGAAAATATATAGCCCAAATTTGTTTACAAACTATTATATATTCATCCTATTTTACTTTATTTCATTATCATTAACCAAACTTGACTTTTTAGAAGTGACCATATAATGCACCCGTACCTTCTTATCTTACTAGATTTTTATTCTGGTGTTGGGGTATATCCCCCTGACATCAGCTGTTAGATCTGAGAATACTACTACTATCTAACAACTCACTGCAACACCAAGCGACTTGAGACCATCTAAGTTAAGCACGTTCCTCCTCCATCCCAATCTATTCCAGGTCTCCCTCGTTATACTTTCCCAGGAAGTTCCCATATCCCTTAAATCTTTCCTTACGAAATCCTCCAACCCCATTCGGGGGTGACCTGTTTTTCTTTCGGCCCTAGACGATTGGCCGACAGGACGATCTTCGCTAATCTGTTATCCTTCGCCCCCAGAACGTGTCCCAGCTGTCTCAGCCTTTCTCTTATTGTAGCCCTAAAAATCGCCCTTATTATAGCTCTAATTAAAATTTTAAAATCTGGTGCCTACTTTTTTTTAATTGAAAATACTTGGAGAATTAGAGCAAAAGTGTTGAAAAAGGCACTGATATGACACCGAAATATTCGGACTTTGATTAGTATTGTTATAGTATAGTCATTATACCTTTTTCGATCTGGTGCATTTTTTTTTATTTATTACGTTTGAGTAGATAATTTCGGAGACCACACTGCCTTTCCATGACGATAAATAAACTACTGATGACGGTCACTGTATATGTGACCGAAATATCTGGTATTTTTGTGAATTTCTATCACTGTTATCATCATCACTGTCTATTAAAAGGATTTTATCCCTATTTGAACTTTTATTTAAGTTTGAGTAGATCGTAAATTACATCTGGTGCACTGTATAATATTAATCGGATAACATAATATAAAATAAAAACATAATAACATAAATCGAGCGTATAGTTTTCTGTTCAAATTACGGTACGTTAGTCTGGTACCCAAAACAATCCGTAGGCAATTTCTCTGGAAAACACCAAGCAATCTGTGATTAAAGAGCAAATAATATCATAATATGACCACAGAATCCTTAAATCTCTTTGGGATACTTGAAGTAGGAAAGTTTCTATAAAGAAAAACAGAAAAAAGACAACCAACAAACGGAGGTAAGATAATTTAACTATTATTTTAAATCCTTTTATTAAAGTGTCAGTGTTTCCTCTCAGTGGCGGTTCTGGCCTCTTTTGCGCCCTGGGCAAAATCTTTATTAACGCCCTCCCCCAGTCTCCCACAAAATTTCTAGGCCAAATTTTTAATTTATTCACAAAATTATTTTCAATTTATTAATTAATTAATTATTATTATTCTTTTAATTTGTTATTTAAATTATTTAATTCTATTAACTATTTTATCTATCACTTTTTAATTATTTTAATTTTTTATTTATTATTGCTTTATTAGTTAATTAAAAAATTCTTAATTATTTTCATTTATTAAGTACGCCCTCTACTTTACTCATAAATTACTTTACTTTTCAAAAATTACTATATCCTAATAACTGTTAAATTACTTGTTTAAAATTTTGCGCCCCTAAAATCTCTTCACCCAGGGCAAGTGCCCCGTTTGTCCTCCCCTGAAACCACCTCCATTTCTTCTGCATAATATTTTGTTTCAAAAATACTTCCACAGGGCTTGGCAATTGTTAACTATAATGATATCCGTAAGAATAATCTAGCATAATTTGCGAAAGGCAAACATAGTGTTCTATTTTCGTTAGTTTGCTGCATCAGTCTAGGAGTTTCCTAGAATCCTGGATCCTGTGTTTGTTAATAACTTTTGCCGGAAACTAGTTGAATTCCTTCCGGGATGTTTTAGCGCATTTTGGAGGAGCAAATACGTTTTCAATGTATTTCTATGCAGCAGAGAATATATAAAACGTATAAGAGTGGAAACCAGCGCTAGCGATGGAAAGGAAAATCACCAGCACCATCACAGTTTAAGGATATATACAGTAGTGAAAACGGCTATGCTCTTCATTAAAAAAAAAGTGAAAAAGATAACCACCAGGGTTGCCAACTTTTTGGTTAATGAATATGTCCCTTGAGCATCAAAAACTGTGTCTTTTTCGGCCAAATTATGTCCATATTTTGTCTATAATATATCCATAATTATGTCCATCTTGAAATCTCAGAAACAAGTTTTTTTACGACTTGTAGACCTCTTTCAAAGTGGTCAGTTAACATCGAATATAATGAAAACAAAAAAAAAACATTTAGTACATCCATACAGAATGAACTAGTGTTACTTTCTATACTTTCTATACTAGTGTGAATTAACTAGTATAGAAAGCACAAAAGTCATAAAAACATGTAAACAGTAAAAACTACTTATGGGAGCTTAAGGCTCATCTTCCTACAAGAAATCCTCTTGACAGGTATGATCGGCATGAGGATCAGCATTTTTACCTCTTTTGGTAGCATTTTGCCAATCAGAGTAATTCTTGCGCATGTTATAAGGTACAATACAAGAGTCAAGTGACGTTGCAGAGCGCTAGGTAAGCTGGGTTGCCCTTCAATCACTTCTGACTCTTGAAAAGAGCACTAGAACTTCCAATTTTCTGTCGAATGAGCTCATTTTGAAATTTCTACGACAACACCATCTATATGAAGTGCCTTGGTAAAAACAAATATAATAATATACTTTGCCCACATAGCTCTTCACTTCAGCAGTGCTATGGTGCCGCTTATAATTTATGGTTGCTTTGAGTTTTAATCATTATAGGAATTTATATCTGCTGAATTTATCTCTGGAGTGTTATATGTTCTTTAGATTATTTAAAAAAAATGGCTGTCTCACAAGAGGGTGTCGAGGGGGGGGGGGGGCTAGTTGTCCTCATATCACTGTTAGATCTCAAAAGGGAAATATAAATTTTAATTTCAAATCAAATGAGCCCCATCTGAAGTTTATAGACCACCCATTGCTTATAAAATTTACATGCTCTCGGGGCATAACTTACAACCCTTTTCCCAGTGCTCTGGGGGTTGTTTCAACCCCGGAGGCGTTGTTATATGTTCTTTGGACTGTTTTTTTTTTTTAAACAAAATGGCTATCTCAAAGTTTCTGTCGGATGCTTTTAGGGAAAGGAGGACATGGGGGGGGGGTTAGTTGCCCTCCGACCACTTTTGAATTAATAAAGGAACTAGAAGCTCAATCCCAAGGCATACTATTTGTAAACAAAAGAATTGCCTAGCTTACAGTCCCTACCCAGAAGGCTAGAGGGGGGGGGGTGACATCCCCAAAGACATAATTTCTGAACCTTTCAACAATGCTGAACAAAATAGATGTCTACAAATTTTGATTGGCTGCTGATTTTTGGAAATAATAAGCGTGGTAGGGGGGGGGTTGCCCTCAAATCACTTTTGACTCTTATAAATGGCACTAAATGTCATCAAATGAGCCCAATCTGAAGTTTATACGACTATCCATTCCATGAAACCTTGTATGCCCCCGGGGCATAGCTTACAACCCTTGTCCCAGGGCTTTTACGGGGGTTGTGTCAACGCTGAGGGCATTGTTACATGTTCTTTGGACCATTTTCGTCAAAATAAACATGTCAAAATTTCTGTTGGATTTATCTAGGGAAGAGAAGACGTGGATGGAGGGGGTGGCTGTTTGCCCTCCAATCACTTATGATTCTTAGAAAGGGCACTAGAACTTTCAATTTCCAATCGAGTTACTTTCGAAGTTTCAACGACAACCCTTTCTACACGATCTGCCTTGGTCAGAAGTAAAAAATAAATTTTAACCTTCTCGCTTTTCATTCATTAAATACAAAAAACAAGTTTTTTCTACTTAAAGTAAGGAGCAACATTAAAACTTAAAACGAACAGAAATTATTCTGTATATTAGGGGAGCTGTCCCTTCCTCAATACCTCTCTCTTAACGCTAAATTTAAGAATCACTCTTAAAAAAAATTTAGACAAAAGGTCGAACATTAGCGTAGAGAGGGGGATATTGCGGAAGGAGTAACCCCCGTCATATACGGAAGAATTTCAGTTCGTTTCAAATTTTAATGTCACTTTTTACTTTCGGTAGAAAAAAGTTCTTTTTTTTATTTATTCCTGATCGTTTTTCAGATAATCCTAGGAAGTTCACACCCTTTGTGGAAAATCCTTCCATGAACAATTCCTGTATGTAAAGTTCTCACCATGAAAAAATCTTTCGCCAGGAAATTACCCCCGGACAATTCCATCCCTGCTGCAAATTCTTTCCAAAATTTTTTTTTAATACGATTCTGCCTGAAAAATACTCCTTAGCATACTTTCATTTGAAGAAATACTTGTTTGCATTTCGTTTCCGATCCTTCTTAAAGTCATTGGATAAGGTTTGGAAAATACCCCCCCCCCCCCGAAAAGTTTTCCCCCAGAAATTTCCCATGGACAATTTCTTCTGGTGATATTTCCCCACAGAAAATTTATCCCATGGTAAATCCTCCCCATAAGGATCCCAGAGAATTTCAACTCGGCTGAAAACTCCCCCTTGACAATTCCCTCAAAGCGTTTCCACATGTAAAATGGGATCAACAACGAGAAAGTAAGACAAGTAACACAAATTTTGTATTCGAATTCTCGCAAATTCTCCCCATGTAAAATTTCCTCTGAAAAGTTCACCGCCAGAAACTTCCCTCCCAATGGAAAATTCTCCCCGTAGAAAACCATCCCCAGAAAATATCCTTCCCCCCTTGGAAAATGTCGGTACACTTCCCTATAACAAATACTATACGTAAACAATGGGCAAATTTCATAGCTTGCAGCCCTTCCTCTGGTGGTTATGTGGGGTGGTGTCAACTCCAAAGACATGTCTATTGTACTTTTCAACTACACTGAACAAAATGGCTATCTCAAAATTTTGACTAGACGACTTTCATGAAAAAATGGTGTGGAATGGGGGCTAGTTGTCCTCCAATTTAAAGTACATTTGAAAAGGCCACTGGATCTTTAAACTTTTGTTTGAACGAGCCCTTTTGCGATATTCTAGTACCATTGATTCGATACGATCACCCCTGTAAAAAGCAACAACAACAACAACAAATAAACACGAATCGGTGATCCTTCTTCTGGAAAACACTACAAAATTTCACATTTTTATATATAGGAGCTTGGAACCTCGACAGTAGGATTCTCTAATACGCTGAATGTGATGGCGGGATTTCCATTAAGATCCTTTGACTTATAGGGGGTGTTTTTCACCTTTTTTGAAAATTTGGCAAATTTTCTCAGGCTCATAGCGTGTGATGGGTAATACTAAACTTAATGAATATTATATATTTGAAATCAACACCATAAGATAATTCTTTTGATACATCTACTGATATCAAATTGATTTCAGATCGTCAAGAATCCAAAATTTTCTTTGGTTAACTTTTCATTTTCAGTTAGTAATACTTTATAAATAGATAAATGTTTTTGCTTGACTATTGGAAGCCGGAAGCGATTGGTAATGGAAAAGGTGCCTGCTTGCTAATTATTTTGACTGTAGCGTAAAGGCAAGGGGAAATAAAATCGTTTATCGAACAGTTCGTGGTAACGAACTGTAAGTAAGTAGCGACCCGGCTCAATGGTAACCGAAACTCTAAAAAACAGAATTTTGATACCAATAGATACATCAAAAGAATCAGAATTTAATTTTGATTTCAAATTTATAAGTTTCACCAAGTTCAATCTTATCCATGAAAATTTACGCGCCTGAGAAAAGTTTCTGCTGATTTTCGAAAACAGGGGAAAAACTCCCTAGAAGTTATAGAACCTTAATGAAAATCACGCCATCATATACAGTGTATCAGAGAACCTAATGTAGAGGTTTTAAGCTCCTATCTACAAAATGTGGAATTTTCCATTTTTTTTGTCAGAAGAAAGATCACGGATGCATGTTTATTTGTTGTTTTGTTGTTTCTTTTCTTTTACCCAGGGGTAATCGTATTTACCCAGTGGTCCTAGAATATCGTAAGAGGGCTCATTGGAACGGAAATTAAAAGTTCTAGGGCCCTTTTTAAGTGACCAAAAATGGAGGGCAACTAGGCCCCCTCCCACGCTTTTCTTCCCAAAGTCACCGAATTAAAAATTTGAGATGGCAATTTTGTTCAGCATGGACGAAAATGTAATAAATATGTGTCTTAGGATTACTTAATCCCCCAGAGTTCCCAGGAAAAGGTCTTCAAGTTATGTAGTTTGTACATTGTTTACGCATTGTTTTGGTTATTGGAAAGTATACAGACGTTTTCTGGAAGGATTTTTTTCTGGTGGCGGGGGGGGCTGGAGGAGGGGGTTAATCAGGAGAATTTTTCCGTGGAGGATGTTTCTTTGGGGTAAGGGAAATTTCTATGAAGGGGGTGCCGGATTTCCAAGCATTATTTAAAAAGCGATCAGAAATTAAATAAAAAAAAAAAAAAGTTTTTTCAACTGAAAGTAAGAAGAAGCATTAGAACTTAAAACGAACAGAAATTATTACGTATATGAGGGGGTTCTCCCCCAAGTCAATACCTCGCTCTTTACGCTACAGTTTTTTTTAGTGCTTTCAAAAGAGCTATCTATTCTAATTAAACGGCTTTTGTGATTCAGGGAATTGCGAATTAAATTTTTTTTTAACTTTTAACGTAAAGAGCGTGGTATTGACTAAGGGGAGAACCCCCTCATATACGTAATAACATATACGTAATAAAAAAAAAACAATAAAAAAAAACAAGCGATACGGCGCAATAGTAATCGAAACCTTTAAAAACGGATTTTTGATGTGAATAAGTGTATCAAAAGAATGGGCTTATAATGCTGATTCTAAATATATAAATTTTATTAAGTTTAGTATTACTCATCAAAGGCTACGAGCCTGAGAAAATTTACTTGATTTTTTAAAGAGGGGGGAAACATCCCCTACAAGTGAAAGAATTTTAATGAAAATCACACCGTCAGATTCAGAGTATCAGAAAACCCTATTACATGGGTTTCAAGCTCATATCTGCAAAAATCTGCAACTTTGTATTTTTTGCCATAAGAAAAATATACAAATATAGAAGTTCGTTACGTAAGTTAATTTGTAAATTACGTCAGAACCAAATTTAGAGACAGCCATTTAGCAAAAGAAAAGTAAAATTTTTATGCAAATTTTGTTTACTTATTCAATGACGGTGAGCCAAAATAAAAGCTGCATTAACTGAAAAAAGATCAGAAATTAAATAAAAAAATAAGTTTTTTAAACTGAAAGTAAGGAGCGACATTAAAACTTAAAACGAACAAAAATTATTCCGTATATGAAAGGGGCTGTCCCTTCCTCAACGCCTCGCTCTTTATCGCTGAAGTTTGACTCTGTCTCACAGCTTTGTTTTTTAAAACAATAAAAAACTTCAGCGTACAGAGCGAGGCGTTGAGGATGGGACAGCCCCTTTCATATACGGAACAATTTCTGTTCGTTTTAAGTTTTAATGTTGCTCCTTACTTTAAGTTTAAAAGACTTGTTTTTTTTATTTAATAGACGAAAGAATACAATTTTGTAAAGAATTTCAAGAGTATTTGCAGATAGTTGTCTGCGAGAAACAGCTAGCAACTCCGAAAAATACTTTATGAAACGCAAAAAATTGGTAGAAAGTAAGTAGTTAAGTAAATTAAGTGCTAGATAAGTAGTTTCTAATCTTGTAAAAGTGCAATTTAATAATACTAGTTTTTGTATTCTTTTTTAAATTATCTCCCTTTTTAATTCAATCGTTGGACGCGAAATTGTGCGAGGCACTGGTAGTGCCACTCGCATATTAAGTCTTCGAAGGTCAACTGTTAAGTTTGTCATTTTCTTTGTTCGACAGTGCGACGTCTTTCGAGGGATTTTCAAGTGCTGTATTTAAACAGGTAAGAAAATATTATTTAGGGGGGAGAATGATAGTATGCCCAAACAAAAGAAAATATTTCATAAGGCATTTACATAGAAAATAAGAAGATCTTATTTAGGGGGGAGAGTGATAGTGTTTCCAAACAAAAGAAAATATTTCATAAGGCTATTATATATGTTAAAGGTACATAGTGATTAATAATTATTGGCTTAAACACTTTTCTATCTTTTATTGGCTTAAATGTTTACACAGAGGAATCGACCAGGTCAAATGTAATAATTTTTTATTCATACTGGTTTAAAATCTCATACATGATTTGATTCAATTTTTGAAATTTATCTCCAGATATAAGAAACGATATGAATGGTTTATAAAAATATGTCATTGCTCTATTGGTGTTAAGCCACATGTATTCAGGGGTGTCCCAAGGGGGAGGGGGCACGCCGCCCCTCCAATGGTTTTGGCATTCAGTACAATTTTAGCAAAAGGCGAAAATTTCTGCAGAAATTTTGCAAAATTGCCAAAAATTTAGCAAAATTCTTGATTTATACAGAAATGTCGGCATAAATCAGGTATCGATTCGGTAAAATTTAGGAAGATCCCCCCCAATGCAATGAGTCTCGGGACACTCCTGCATGTATTACCATGTAAATTTAGTAAAATAATGTTTTTTTTCTTTCAAAAACCTACTTTAAGTACTGTCGCTTTTAATTGAAATTGGTAAATATAGCTGGTTTTAGTTAATACTATTTTTAAAGCGTTTATAAAAGAAGAAAATCATTGATCGAGCTTCTCAGTTTCTGGACCATCAACCTCTTAATTGTCCTTCCAAATTTCCGTTTGCTTTCTTGGAGCTGAAAGACTGTGAGTTTAATTAGCTCTGTTGCAAGATAGACCTAAATTCCTTCAAAGTAGCTTTTTTCCCGAGAGAATACTTTTGAAAGCTTTTCAGCCAGATATAAAAAGTCTTTAGTTCCCAAGATGATATTTGAAAGATGATGAGGAAATCTAGCTCTTTCAAAATCCTGAAACTTAAAGGAAAACTTTTAATATTCCCATAAGATTGCTTGTACATAAAGTAGATATTTAGGTTTTGAATGACAGCAAAAGATGATTATCATGAGATACAATTATCATGAGATTAAAGATGAGATAAAAGATGATTATCATTTCTGAATAATAAATCAACTTTACCGTAAATTTTATTATAAAATATAAAATTGCATAATTTTGAAAGTTTCCCAACATTTTTTGATCATGGTTCATATTGGACCTTTATATGGCTCTGTGGTTTAACTGAGCAATAGTAAAATAGATTTTCATCTTTTTGACTATTTTGCTGATCGCAACAGAGACCTTAAGAAGTTAACGTCAGTGGCCTCATGGTCGGTCACATTATAGCCAAACCAGGAACATTTGTTTTAATTAGTTATTTTGAATAAAAAAAAGTGTTTTATACTAAAAGTAAGGAGCGACACTAAAACTCAAAACTAACAGAGTTCATTCTTTATATGATGGGGACTGCCCCTTCCTAAATCTTCAATCCTTACACTAATGTCTCCTTTAAAATAGTTCTTTAGAAATACTTCCTATCAAACAGTTCGTGGTAACGAACTGTAAGTAAGGAGCGACCCGGCTCAGTGGTAACCGAAACTCTAAAAAACGAAATTTTGATACCAATAGATACATAAAAAAAAATCAGATTTTAATTCAAATTTCAAATATATAAGTTTCATCAAGTTTAATCCTACCCATCAAAAGTTACGGGCCTGAGAAAATTTGGCTGATTTTCGAAAAAAGGGGGAAAGAACCCCTACAATTTATAGAGCCTCAATGAAAATCACACCATCATATTCAGCGTATAAGAGAACCCTATTGTAGATGTTTCAAGCTCCTATCTACAAAAATGTGGAATTTTCCATTTTTTGCCAGAAGAAAGATCACGAATGCGTGTTTATTTGTTTTTTTGTTTTTTTTTCCCAGGGGTGATCGTATCGACCCAGTGGTCCTAGAATACCGTGGGAGGACTCATTGGATCGGAAATTAAAAGCTCTAGTGCCCTTTTTAAGTGACCAAAAAAAAATTGGAGGGCAACTAGGCCCCCTCCCACGCTCATTTTTTTCCCAAAGTCACCCGATCAAAATTTTGAGATAGCCATTTTGTTCAGCATGGTCGAAAATATTATAAATATGTCTTTTGGGATGACTTAATCCCTCGAAGCCCCCAGGGGGAGGGCTGAAAGTTAGGAACTTTACCCAATGTTAACATATAGTATTGGTTATTGGGAAGTATACAGACGTTTTCAGGAAGAATTTTTTCTGGTAGTGGGGGGTGGGGATGGGTCGGGGGTTATATGGGAGGATCTTTTCATGAAGGAAGTTTTCATGGGGGAAGGGACATTGCTATGACGGGGGCGCCGGATTTCCCATCATTATTTTAAACAAAAATCAGAAATTAAATATAAAAAAACAAGTTTTTCAACTGAAGGTAAGGAGCAACATCAAAACTTAAAACGAACAAAAAATATTAGCTATATGATTGGGTTCACCTTCTAGTCAATGCCTTGCTCTTTAAGCCAAAGATTTCTTAGTACTTTCATAAGAGATATTTATTCTAATTAACGGCATTTGTGATTAATTGGTCATTTTTAAAGAATTGGAACCAAATTCGGACTTAAGTTTAAAGAGCAAGGTATTAACTTCTGTCACCCAAGCTAATTTGTAAATCATGTCAGAAAAATATTTAGAGACAGTTATTTAGCAATAGAAAAGTAACATTTCTATGTAAATTTTGTTTACTAATTCAACGACAGCGAGCCAAAATAAAAGCTGCATTAACTAAAAAACGATCATAAATTAAATAAAAAAACAAGTTTTGTAAACTGAAAGTAAGAAGAGACATTAAAAATTAAAAAGAACAGAAATTATGGTGGATATGAAAGGAGGTGTCCCCTGCGGAACGCCTCGGTCTGTTCGCGAAAGTTTGTCTCTGTCTCACAACGTTATTTTTTAAAAAAATAAAAAACATTAGCGTAAAGAGCGAGGCGTTGCGGAGGGGACAGCCCCTTTCATATACGGAATAATTTCTTGTTGTTTTAAGTTTTAATGTCACTCCTTACTTTCAGTTAAAATTTTTTTTTATTTTATTTAATTAAGAATCAAAGGCCCATGCGTTTGATTAGTCGTTCCAAAAGAATCAGGATAAAAAGTCAAACTTTAACATTATAAGCGAGGACTGAGGAAGGGGCAGTCCCTCTCATACGCAGAACAATTTCTGCTCGTTTTAAATTTTAATGTTCCTCATAAAATACTTGTTTCTTTTTTATTTAACTTCTAGACGTTTTTCAATTCATGCCAGAAAATCCCCCCTGTAACATGTCTACCGGAAAATTTCCCCCAGAAACTTTCCTCCCTACAGAAAATTCTCCCCGTGGTATATACACCCCCTTGATGCAAAACAATACCTCCAAAAATTTCCGTATATTTCCCAATACAAAATACTATATGTGAACAATATGGGCAAACTGTGTAACTGACAGCCCCTTTCCCAAGTTCTATAAGACCCCAGGGTCTTATAGGGTCTCATATTATCCTCAAAAGCATAGTCATTGGACTTTTCAGTTATGCTGAATCAAGTGGCTATCTCACAATTTTGATCGGATGTCTTTAGGGAAAATGGGAACAGGGGGCTAGTCACCCTCAAATATTTTTGTTCACTTGAAAAGGGCATTAGAACTTTTAATTCCATTAAAGTGAGCTCTCTCTCGACCTTTTAGCACCCTTAGTTTGATTCGATCACCCATGGGGAAAACAAACAAACAAAAAACAAATAAATACGCATCTGTGATCTTTCTTCTGACAATAAATACATAATTCCGCATTTTTGTAGATAGGTGATTGGAGCTTTCTAATATGCTGAATCTGATGGTATGATTTTCTACAGGATCGCCTGATTTTTATGGGGTGTTTTCCCCCTTTTCGAAAATCAAGTAAATTTTCTCACGCTCGTGGTATTTGATGGACAAAATTGAAGTTAATGAACTTTACATTTTGGGATCAGCATAAAAAGGCAATTATTTCAATGTATTTAGTGTTATCAAAGTTCCGGTTTTTAGAGTTCTGGTTGCTATTGGGCCGAATCCCTCCTCACTTACAGTTCATAACTACGAACTGTTTGACATTATCTGCTTTAATAAATTTGTCCCTTAGTAGTTTGAAATCCTTAACTAGTCTCTTAAAATATAAGATAGTCTTCATTTACAAGCTTGAGGAAGCTATTCCTTCGATATTTTAAAAATAACTGTTAAATTCATCGCTATAGCTTAAATATCAAACATTTTGTATTCCCTATCTTTGTTTATTATGACATCATTTATGTTCTCTACTTCCTTTAGCTTAAGTGTTTGAGAAAGATTTTTTTTGGGGGGGGGGGAGAGGGTTTGATTTTCAAAAAATCTTTAGAAATGGTAAGAAGACAATCTATCTAAAATCAAGGAGCGATGTTTCTTCCTTTACGTCTTTTATACACATTTGTTGAAATATTGCAAGACAAGAGTAATTAAGATCTTTTTCTACTAAAAATGAAAAGATATTTTTTTTTTATTCTCTTAGTGTTTTTGAGAATAAATCTCATTAGTAATCCAGGTAAAATTCTACAGAATGCTCAAAAAGATCTCATCATATTCGCCGTGATAGAACAATAGTAAAAATAAACCACTCTTCTGCAACATGGTTGGTATATTATAGCCAAACCAGAAACAGTCATTTTGACTTAGTATCATCGTCTGCTCTATTAAACCTATATCTTAGTACCTTTAAATACCTAACTAGTCTCCATTGCAAAATAAGAAAGTTTGACTTTACAGACCTCCGGAAGCTATTCCTTTAATATTTTGAAAATAAATATTAAATATTTCCGTCAAGACAATATATCTAACATTTGTATTCCCCATATTCTCTAGTCTTTTTGACATTAGTGTTTGTGAGAATTTTTTTCCGCTTCTGAACTATAAATTATAAAATTTTTGAAGATAACATATCTAAAATAACAGCGTAATTTTCTTTTCTTAACAAATATTTTCTTTATTTTAATTTGCACTAATAATAAACTCAAAGTTATTAAGGTCGTATTTTTCCACTAAAACTGGAAAGGATTAGAAAATTATATTTTTTTTAATTTTACAAGTGGAATTATAAAAAATCTTTGAAATTATATTGAATATTATTATTTTTCCATAATTTTTCACGCAAGCCTTTAACTTAAATCTACCAGTTTCTGGGAAAAGCGGTTCCACCGATAAATATTCATTTAAACATATCTCAATATTATTTACTGATAAATTCACTTCTTCAACCAATAAATTTCTACTCACAATTTTTGAAGGGGAAAAGCCAATGATTAATTTAGTTTTTTCTTGGGATTTGCAATCTATAAATGACGATTATTTTTATTTTTTCATGGTGCACTTCTGCTGATTTCAGAATCGAGTCTCAGATAATAAAGCAAAATTTTTACACAAAATGATACACATATTTAGTTATCAAATTCATCCTTGAAGCCAAGCTCTAGTGTATATGACCTTGTTTTGGATTTGAATGCAGATTTTCCAATTATATGTGGTGAACGCTAAAGATTTCAATTCTAGGTTTCACTTCTTGTGTGTCAAGTTTCACATTTATCTCGCAAGTTTGAATAGCAAAGTCAGGGTGAGCGTATCTGACACCGATATGTATAAAAAATATCAGAAGCTACGCTATAGGGTTGCCTATAGCAAATTTTTCTTTAAATATTTCCTTTATTTTTTTTCTATAAATACATGAAAATGTTGTGAAATGGTAATTTTCCAGACTAAGAACGAAAGCAAGGGGTCATCATGTCACAGAAAGTCGGGTTTAACTAGTTCTAAAAAATATCATGAATAACCCCCCCCCTCCTTTAATTTCACTTTTAATCTTCAAAATCTACAGTTTTTCCGGGTAGCTGGAGTTGTCCAACAACTAATCCCCAAGGAATTGTCAGGCAGTTTTGTTTGAGAAAGGGCTCATTCAAACGAAAATTAAAAGTTCTCATGGAGTTCTCAAAGGTGCTCAATGAGTCAAAGGGAGAATTGGGTTCAAGGACGTGACTCTGGCTTCTTCAGGCTCCGAAGGGAAATCAAAATTTGGCTGTGTATTTTTTTTTCTTTGATAACATTGTTTATTTAAGGATGGATTTTTTTTTTGGTTCATGTATGGCATAGAAGACTCAGTGGTTTACCTATCTGTAAGCTCAATGCATAAGCTAGTTGAGTCCTAGGCATGGATGCTCAGAGAATTTTGTCTTAGGGAACAAGGGGTAAGCCTACAAATATTTTTCTAGGGGACAGGAACTAAACATTTGGTCAGTCATCTGTCTGCTAGAACATGTTTTATTTAGTTTCAATGTTACATAATAACCCTCTTTATTTACAGTTTTGTTTTTCAAATAAGGGAATTTCCCGGCCTTCCCCACCCACCTGAAGGCACCTATAAGACTATTTCATATCATATTCAGGAAAATATATCCAGCAAGGGATAGTCCAAAATAATTTCTTGTTTGGGTTGGATAGGAGGGAGTAAGATTAAACAAATGTTCTTTTTGCCAACAAAATAATTATTTATATTTCGAATTTTTCTACTAATTATGGAATTTTGGTACAAACAAGAAAGACTAGAAATTTTCTTGCTCTTTTCTAAGCTTTTGCTTAACTTGCGCATTTTTTGAGATCACATAACCTGTGGATGAATTATCTTTGGTAAAATAACTACAGACAAAAACAAAATTAGATCCTAAAATTCTTGTGATACTGCAAAGGGCCTAATATTGCTGCGCACATTGCACTTATGGTAGTACAAATAATCCATAGTTGTGTCAAGGCCGTACTCAGGATTTTTTTTTGGAGGGAGGTTTACTAAAAAAAATTACGGGGGGGGGGGGTTACACAAAAAACCCTCAATAAACGCATACAAAATTTGTTTATATCCATTTTTGTCCCGTTTTTACGGGTCGGTCCAAAATGTGGGGGAGGGGGGGATTAAAGCCGGGTAGCCCTCCCCCTGGATATGGCCCTGAGTCTTATATTCTCCGCTCTATTGGAAAGAAAATAATAACAAACAAATATAAGTAATGAATATCAATGATAATTGAGTTTTGGAACACAGATAAAGTCGACCATTGCTGTCCGCCTGAACTTCACTGAACTATTGTGACCTTTAATATTTTTACTTATCTTTACCGGGACTTTCCCACCATGAACTTTTGTCTTTAAACACTATAACGTAAACGTGTTAAATTTTAACACGTTTCACAAAACACATTTTTAACACGTTTCACAACACATTTTTACACGTTTTTAACACGTTTCACAAAAAGTATGTTAAAAAAAAAACAAAAAAACCTTCACAAAAAGTATGTTAAAAATTTAGTTTTTTCCTGAAGTTCCCAAAAACCAATACGACTAACCTTATACCACTAAATATATTAAAGTCGTTTACTAAATAAAATACGACTAATTTCAATGGAAGTGAATTCAATAAATAATTAAAATACCACTTCAATATATAAATAAAATTAGAACAACAGTCAATGTCTACTTATCGTTAAAATTATCAAAAAGATTTTTTTTTGTTCTTTTCTCATCTTGATTTGGGGTGTATAAGAACAGTAAAATTTAGCTTTGTTTCTGGCTCACCACTTCTGTGATAAAACCGACCATTACTAATGGTCAGTTTTAGATTTTAGGTCGAATGGACCATTACTAATGACCGAATGGTCGATTTTGGTTAAAGTCAAAACTTTTTATCTCAATCTCTATTACAGTGTTAGAAAAATATAATATCTTTTTTTATTGATGAGCTACTATGTTTGTACGTGATTTAAATTCCAGAGCTTTACTTCTATCCCCATATCATCATCTTATTCGATACACGTCCTACAATCTGAGTGGAGCGTTCCATTGGTACATTGAGATCTTTACATTTGAGATGAGTAATCAGAAAAGAAAACTTACGGAAATCGTTTCCTAATCAGAGCTTTTCTTCTTAACTTACTAAAAAAAAATTCTGAAAATATCCTAGGAACATCCCAAACTTTAAAACAATCAAAACAGAGTATTTCTCATTTTGATCTCAAGAATATATTAGTTGACATGTAGTACAATTCGATGTAGCCTACCCTAGAGAAACAGAGGGAGTACTTATAAGAAATATTGCAACTAAAAACCTACAAAAAGGGTTAGAAAGGACTCTGTAAAAATAATAGAATTAAACGTTAAAAATGGAAATGAAAACCCTTGGCTTATTTTTAAGTGTCTTGGGGTGTAAAATAATGTAAAGACAAGGTCTTTCACAAAGGTCGTTTCACAGTGTTTACGAATAAATTGGGAGGAAGGTAGTTTATGGTACTGGGGGAGATTTCAGAGCAAATGAAAAGTATATATAAAAAAACACCAAATGGATACTTATAATAAAAATACTTGTGTCTCAAAAACTTTTCTTTCCTCTTACTAGCTTAAACTTCCACACACGAGAACCGATCAGGTAAACTTTAATTTTTTGTTCTTTTTAACACCGCCACACCTCGCTCTTTACGCTAAAGTTTGACTCTTTGTCACAACTCTCCTTTTTAAAGTAATAAAAAACGTTAGCGTAAAGAGCGAGTTGTTGAGGAGGGGACAGCTCCCATCTTACTTTCACTACTTTCAATAACTTCTGTTCGTTTTAAGTTTTAATGTCAATCCTTACTTTCAGTTAAAAAAGACTTTTATTTTATTTAATGGCATGTAGAAACAAGCTATGTTATGTAGTACTTCGCACTTTTATATTGCTATTCCTAGCCAAGCCGTCCTAGCTAAGTGGATTGGGGCGCTGGATTTGGGATCCTTTGTCCGAGAGGGAGAGGACGAGGTTTCGAATCCTAGTGAGCTCAATTATTTGGTTTAGGAAGAAGGTCAGTGGCGTGACTATGTAATCTCAGCCAAAGTCAACCCGGCTTTTAATGGGTATCTGGAGAATCTTGGGAAAGTAAACAAAAAGGGTGTGCGAAAGCTTTGGTTTATAGCCCGGTTTTGAACATTGTCTTCCGAGCAATCAAAGCGGGTAACAAGTATGATGAAATAGTGGCGAAGGCAATACAGTATTTCAAAGTTGATATGCTGACTAAAACAAAGGATTAATTATGGCAGTTAGCTGCTATGTCTACTCGTTCTACAGATTGTGTTAAGCCCCAGGACATGGCTGCTGATCTCATAAGAGCCATCCAAACTTGTGAAGAGAAGAGAGTAGTCCTCCCCAAGTTTGTAATCTATGAGCCTGACGAAGTACCCATACTCACAGGGGAGGTTACAGCCACACTGACTCGCCAGGTCAGTGAGCTTCATTCAACCGTGGACAATCTTATTGACCACCTAAGCTTCTTCAGATCGGCACCAAATAAGGCATGTGCGATTGTGAGTGCAAATACAACAAACCCGGATACAGCAAAACCTTCTTACTCTGTGATTCTCAAACAACCTCTGACAGGACTCAAAAAGCCCGACAGTCACAAGGAGTATCTTGAGGGCCTTGTTGGTGATTGTTGCACACATATAGTAAACCTGAGGCCTCTTAGCAAAGAGTGGCGCGCGATACTTGATGACGAAGATGAAGCAAAGTCTCTTGCTGAAGCGCTTAACAATGTTACAGACACTGATGCTTGGCTAAAGACACTCGCTCATTGTGGCATTATCAGACATGTTCCTGATGAGGTAACGCCGAAAGATCTATGTTCAATGATTTGAAATTGCACGAAAGCCGAGAGAATTTGACACAATCGCTCATACAAGCTTGTCTTTGAAAGTAAGGATGATTTACAAGTAGCAATGAACAACCCCATAACTCAGGGCTATGAGTGCTTCCGAATAGACGCGTATCGGAATTTGCAAATGAGGTCTTTTCAGTGCCAAGTGTACGGTCACGCTGCTAAGGACTATTTAAATGCTACTCGTTGTTCCCGTTGCAGTGGCAATCATGCGAAAAATAAAGATAAACCCTGCAATGCTGCGCTTAAGTGGGCTCTCTGTAAGCAGACAGACCATCCATGCTTCAGTGTTAAGTGCCCCGTAGCCAGAAAGCCCATGATGAAGCCATGATCAACTCTATGCTAAAAGTGTCTTCCTGGAATATGAATGGCGATGAAGTCAATATATTCCCACTGATTGAAAGCTTGATGTCTTGCAACGACATTTTGTGTCTACAAGAACATTTCCTTTCAGCCAACTCGCTTTCCCTGTTAAAAGTGAATGACACAACTCGCCTTTACGGGGTGCAAGCTAAGAATTCAGGCAGAGGAAGACCTTCCGGTGGACTGGTGATACTAATCAGTTCTCACAATTAGGCATCAGTATTTGTCGATAACGAGCGTTTCCTTGGCATAAAAGTTGCAAATCTTATAGTATATTGCTGCTACTTACCAACTGATTATAAGAACTTGGCTTCCGAAGAAAAGTTCTCCCGTGCAACAATAAAGCTTGCTAAATCTTTACGGCAGTGTGCCTATGCATCTCATCGTGTTATCCTCGCTAGGGAGGTGAACTGCGACCTCTCCATGCCAGATCACTCAAGATCTCAAATACTTCTGTCTGCTCTGTCCAATCTGTATGTTGTCCCAAATGATCATTCGTATATGTATATCCATAACTCCGGAGCGACAAGTTCGCTTGATTTCACGCTCTGCTCGAACGGCGTGACTGCAAATGGCTTAAGCCATGTTGACTTTAGCATATAAGTATCGGATCATTTACCAATCTCCAACTGTTTTGTCATTGATAGTGTTCTTTTTAAGAAAGATGAAAGAAACGGAAGTGGGAATCCAAATGTGACTGGAAGAAAATAAATGCTGTTTTATATAAATCAGAGCTTGATGCCACCCTTGATAAAATTAAGATCCCTTTCCAACCGCTGCAACAACCCTCGGACTTCATCGAGTTGGAGAAAAAAATTCTAATCCATATTTACTGAAGTGAAATCACACATGCAATGCGTTGGGCTGAGGGTTGCGCCGTTCCTGTACGTAAAGTTCGTTCGGGTTCAGAAATACCTGGCTGGTCGATAAATTCAGCTTTACAGCAAAGTTGCAAATCTTGAAAGTTTTGGCACCAAATATGGAATGATTGCGACCGGCCAAAATCTGGTCCCGTTAATGACATACGGTTATATGCCAAACGTCTTTTTGCTAAGTGTCTTGCCAATCACAAAATTGAGATTATTGACTGCAGGAGCGAGTGTCTTGCAACCCAAATGAAATTTGGAGATTCATTGGGGGAAATAAGTAAAAAAAATTTTGCTTCAGAGCTTCCAAGTGAGAGTGATTGGATCAACTATTTCACCAGCGAATTTTCTTCACCTGATCCAGTGTTTGAAACCCGCTATGAATCACTACTAGTGGATAGTCTAGTTGATACTGAACCATACATTGGTTTCGTTGTTACGGCCTCTGATATTTATAGTGCTATCATTCACCTTCAAAAAAAGTTCTCGCGTGGTTATGATAAATTATATGGTTTTTATTTATTACATGCAAGTGATAAGCTGCTGCAGCATCTACATTTATTTTACCAAATCATTTTTAATTCTGGTATTGTCTCCGATTCTTTTTGGGTCGGTACATTGACTCCTGTTCCGAAAAATGACAAAGATAGCCAACAATGTTGTTCCTATAGGCCTATAACAGTTTCTTCTGTTCTGTGTAAATTGCTGGAGTTACTAGTGATTTAGGACATAAATAAGGCTTGTTCAACTCCAGACAACCGATTTGGATTTAAGGAAGGCTTTAGTCGGGAACACGTGCAATATATACTTGCCAATGTTCTGATGGATATAGAGAATAGCGGCGAGTTTCTCATCCTTGGGGCTCATGATGTCTCTCTGATATAAATTAATTAATTTATTTTTGTGACGTATTGTCACAAAACAATAACATTATTCCTTATTTCTGGTGAGTTCTTACAATTAAACGTTACATGTAGTATTTCAAATACTTTGGGATCATTAGTATTTAAGTCCATGAACACAGATGGTACCATGAACACAAAATCCAAGCAGTGTTGCCAGATAAATCATTTCAACAAAATCTTATGCAGGATAGATTGGAAGCCGCCAACCAAAGCCGTAGCATTACCTGCCAAAGTACTGAGGAAAGATAACTCAAATGCCTGCTTTTATCAAAATTCTTTTGAGTAGATGTCAGCTGTAAAACGGACAAGGAATTCTTGTAAGAAGGACTTGACGACTGGACATACGGTTATATAGGATGCAAAATGATTTATATGTTGTATTATCAACTTTTACAATACTCAAAATCATATCTGTTTTAATTTCAGCTTTCTTTTTTGATTCCTTACTGAAAATTTTATAGCAACACAGTTTTTTATTATTTGTTTTAGCTTCACAATAGGATACGTAATTTTTGCCAGTTTTAAAGTCCAACTCTTGGTGAAAAATGAAATGCAAGACAATCTTTACAAATCATCCCAAATCGCAATTTCCATACAATAAAAACTGCCCAAAGAATCTCTGTCTAAACAGGAAGGTGTGTAGATGACAGCTCATGATCAGTTTTTGTTTATCTTCAGCAAAATATAAAATGGCTATCAAAATGCTTTTCAACTTTTCTTTTCTGTCCATGGATCTTATTCACCTTATTTTTCCAAGCCATTTAATTCAACTGACTATGGAGACAATAATATAAGTGAAGAATTTCAAAAAAGGGTTTACCGACTGAAACGAATATTTTACTAAAGCACTGAAAAAATATGTCTCACAAAATGTACTCTTATCTATTTTAATATTTTTGTTTATATCAGAGTTATGAAACTGAAGAGGCAGATGATGATGTGACAGCTCGTGATCAATATTTGGCTAGCTTTAATAAACACCTGCAGTTGCTATCCGTCTTCTTTTCAATTTTTCTTTTCATCCATTCATTCAATATCTTCCCTTACCTTATTTTTCCAAGCCATTTAATTCAATTGCTTGTGGAAATGTCAGTATAGAAGCAGAAGAGCTTCGAAAATAGTTTAGTGACAAGGAATAAATTTTTCTATTTCTAAGCAGTGAAACATACTATCTTACAAAATGTATCTTTTAAACTTCTTTAGTTATGTCAAAATTATGAAACTGATATGCGGAATTAGTCTTTGTCTAGCTTCGGCAAAATTCTACATTTTCCATCTCTATTCCTTTCAATATTTCTTTCCAAATTAGATAAAATAAAACAAGTTTTTTTTACTGAAAGTAAGGAGCGACATTAAAACTTAAAACGAACAGAAATTATTCCGTATTTGAAAGGGGCTGTCCCCTCCTCAACACCTCACTGTTTACTTTAAAGTTTGACTCTGTCTCCCAACTTCATTTTTTAAAACAATAAAAAACTTTAGCGTAAAGAGCGAGGTGTTGAGGAGGGGATAGCCCCTTTCAAATACGGAATAATTTCTGTTCGTTTTAAGTTTTAATGTCACTCCTTACTTTCAGTTAAAAAAAACTTGTTTTTTTTTTATTTCGTTTCTGAACGTTTTTAAATTAATGCAGGTTTTGATCTCACCGGACTTGAATAATTGAAACGAACTTTGCATATTAATTTTTTTTTTTTTTAAATGGCATTCTCGAAAGTTGTCTAAGTTTGTTTATGGAATTTTTTATTAGTAATAAATATACGTAACTTACTAATTAACTTACGTAACGACTTTCTATATTCGTATGTTTTTATTACGTATATTAGGGGGTTCACCCCCTAGTCAATATTTCGCTTTTTACACTAAAGTTCAAATTTTGTTCGAATTCTTTAAGGATGACCCCTTAATCACAAAGGCCGTTAATTATAATAAATATTTTTTTATGAAATGACAAAAAAAAACTTTAGCGTAAAGCACGAAGTATTGACTAGGGGCCGAACCCAATCATATACGGCCTACATAATGATTTCTGTTCGTTTTAAGTTTTGATGATGCTCCTTACTTTCGGTTTAAAAACCTGCTTTTTTTTCTGATCGTTTGTTTAAATAATGCTGGGAAATTTGGTGCCACATTCATAGCAATGTTCCTTCCCCAATGAAAACTTCCTCCATGGAAAGATCCTCCCATTTAACCCCTCCCCCCAACCACTACCAGGAAAAATACCCCTGAAAACGTCTGTATACTTCCTAATAACCAATAATATATGTAAACGTTGGGCAGAGTTCATAACTTGAAGCCCTTCCCCTGGGGACTGTGGGGGATTAAATCATCGTCAAAGACAAAGTTACTATATTTTCGACCATGCTGAACAAAATTGTTATCTCAAAATTTTTATCAGGTGACTTTGGTAAAAAGAATGAGCGTGGGAGGGGGCCTAGTTGCCCTCCATTTTTTGTCACTTAAAAAGGACACTAGAGCTTTTAATTTCCGTTCAAATGAGCCCTCCTAAGATATTATAGGACCAATGGGTTGATACGATTACCCCTTGCGGAAAATTCCACATTTTTGCAGATAGGAGCTTGAAACCTCAAAAGCAGGGTTCTCTGATATGCTGAATCTGATGGTGGGATGTTCCTTAAGGTTCTATGACATTTAGGGGGTGGTTCCCCCTTTCTTCGAAAATAAGGCACATTTTCCCAGGCACGTAACTTTTATTGGGTAAGACTAAACCTATATATTTAAAATCAGCATAAAAATCTGATTCTTTTGATGTACCTATTGGTATCAAAATTCCGTTTTTTAGAGTTTTGGTTACTAGTGAGCCGAGTCGCTCCTTACTTACAGTTAGTTACCACGAACTGTTTGATCAGTAGGTCAGGCCTTGGCAACGCGGGGGCCGCTTGAGGCCTTTGGTGATAATGGATGTGGTCCGCAGTGATATCAGGTCTTGCAAATCACATTCGGCCCGCTTTCATATATGAAATTGTAATATTACTTATGGAATAAGTAGTTCTATTATGAATGAGTTAAAATTGAAAAACAAGAATTTTTTCGTTTCCAGGGACAAATCTCTAGCATTTTAATTGGGGGGGGGGGGAGGGGTTCTTATCGATAGTCAAGGTGCATAGGATATATAATAATTTTTTCTCCAGACCATTGCGTGGGGCAACTGCCTTCCCCCCAAACGACACCCCTGTATGTTTCAACACATTAGGTTTGCAAAAAATCATCATGGTTATGCTCTTACTTCTTGTAATATTAGATCTATATCTTTCCTTTCCTTATCGCGAAAATAACAGTTCAAACAGGGATACATCCTTTTATTACACAGTGAAAAAACAATGACAAAAAATTCTGGATATTTCGATCACATATACAGTGACCGTTTTCAGCAGATATAGACCGTCATCAGACGGTCACTGTATACGTGATCGAAATATCCAAAAACAATTCTGTCATTGTTTTTTTAACCGTGTGATAAAAGGATTTATCCCTATTTGAACTGGTATTTGGGCGTCATGGAAAGGCAGTTTGGTCTTTGAAAATACCTACTCTTGCTTTATTTTTGTAAGCGACTTAATCCAACTTCTAAAATTACATCAGAGCTTTGAATTTGATGCAAGATGACTAAAATTGACTTTTTGGATGTCACCATAACTATAAAAGTTTTGGAAATTATGTTTTTAAGGATGACAACCACCACAGCCCTCAGGGCAAGGGTTGTAAGTTATGCCCTGGGGATATATAAGGTTTTTATAGAAAGCGTTGTCGTAGAAACTCTAAAAAGGGCTGATTCGATTGGAAATTGAAATGACTAGTGCCCTTTCTAATAGTCGAAAGTAATTGGAGGGCAAATAATCCCCCTCTCTCGCCCACCATTCCCCCAAACACATACAATCAAATTTTTTTGATAGGCACTTTTTTCTACGTAGTTAAAAGTTCTGGAAATTTTGTCTTTGTGGATGACAACCCCCCCCCCCAGCCCTCAGGTCAAGGGCCGTAAGTTATGTCTTGGGGGCATATGATATTTTTATGGAAAGAGTTGTCGTAAAAATCTCAAAAAGGGCTCATTCGATTTGAAATTGAAACGGGTAAAGGCCTTTTTAATAGTCGAAAGTGATTGAAGAGCAACTAACCCCCCTCTCACGCCCACCCTTTTCCCAGACACATCCAATCAAAATTTTGAGGTATTCATTTTGTTCAACGTAGTTGAAAGTTCTGGAAATCAGGTCTTTGAGGAATTAACTTTGTAGATGTCATTAAGAATAACAACATAAATATAAAAACCATTATAAGACATGCAAAATAGTAATAAATCTTACTAACGATATTTTAAAATCAGAACTTTTCTTATTGACATATCCCGTTGGAGGAAACAGAGGTAAGTGATTATAGCATCACAGTGTACAATTACAAAAAGTATAGCAGAGATTTCTTTTTTCGACTGGGACCACAACAGAACTTCCACTTTTGAATAAGATTAACGGACAATAAATGCTAAAAAAAATAGCAATTAATGAATTTGATGTTACAGACGATGGCTAAGATTTTATTCATAAAGTCACCATGGCTTTAAGATCAAGTTTGTAGATGTCATTAAGAATAATAAAATCAATAGAAGAACTATTATACGACATGCGAAATAATATTAAATCGTACTAACGGTATTATGAAACCTGACTGTTTTTCATAATGACATATCCTGCTGGAGGAAACATAGATGTGTGATTGGAGCCTCACAGTGTACAATTAAAAAAAAGATAGTGGAGAAACGTCTAGTCCCGACTAGGACCATAATAGAACTTCCACTTTGAAATAAACTGATGGAAAATAAATGCTAAAAAAGATAGAAAATCCGAATTTAGATTTTCACAGAAAATCAATAAGTGTTGAAATTTATTCTTATTTAAGGGTATAACTCTTAAGTGTCTTTTATGTAACTCAGGCATTAAAATTATTTTGGCTAATTCAATTACGGAAAATTCTTGGTAAAAATGGATATTTGCTTATGAGGAAAATATTTGAGTGTCAAATATTTGAGTATCTATTTGAGTATCTAAAGTTATTTGAGTTGAAATTGATATTATATTGAAAATTTCAATATAAATATTGAATAAATATTTGAGTATCTAAAGTTATTTGTGAAATAAATGAGTTTTTGGAGGTATTGAGAGCTCAGAGTGGTGCTCTGAGCACCAAATTAGTGCTATATCCAAATTAGTGCTACGGAAACCAAGTCACTCAAATTAGACGTGATTGGATTTAAAAAGGTAATGCTAGGTATCGAGAAGATGAACTGAATAAGTGGCCTCACTTGTCTATGTGGCACCGTTAACAAGGATTGTGGATCTAATATAGGCGTGGAAAGCAAAAAGATATGGCCATTTGAAGTTTTCCTTCAGTTGAAATAGGATTGGGAAAGGTGGAAAATAAGTTTTAGAACTAAGATTGCTGCTCTAGTAACCATGATAATGAAAGTGACTAAGCATGGATCTGAAACATAAGCTCTTCAAAAGGTGAGCAAGATATAAATAATTTCTGAGACCACTGGTTAATCATGATAAAACATAAAATCGTGAAGAAAGGAAGAAAACGGTGACAATAATCAACCAGTGTAAAAATTGAAAAATTATGCAAATATTTCGGTCAAGACCTCCGCTTGACTCTGCTCATTGCAGAATAAAACTGATAAAAATGTAAAAAACCAAACCTTAAACAAAACACAAAATAAATAGGATGACCCTTTCTGAATAACGGTGAAAGGGTAACTCCCTTTCACTCTTACTCAGACACGGTTTTCCAACGACTGGGACAAAACGTGGCCGCTATGAGGTTAAGTTTAACCCATCAATTGTAGAAATCGGAAATACGACCTCCTTGAGAAGTTAGATTAACCTGAGTTTGGTTCAATGCGTGTCGACAGCAGAAATTTTCTGAGAATAGTCTTAGGTACCTGTTTGGATGACCCAATTTCAAACAATAAGCTGTGCAAAAAATATTTTCCTATCCCATTTTCTAAAACTGAAGTAAAAAGATTGTCATGTTCTGTAAAGCCCCATATAAAACTGTGCTTTTGGGAAAGCTGAATGTGGTGATACGAAACGCATGACGTCCCCAAACGCGATGGGAAGAGGTGATAAAAGGTCTTTTGTTATCAAGTGACTCGGTGCCCCAATCAGTTATAAAAAGTCGTAATAGTTGTTATTAGGGGTAAACCAGCTCTTTAAAGAACGTTTTTTTCCTTTTCAATTTGGTAAATTTCTATCCAACTTTACGTTAAGAATAGACTATTTTAATTTGAACGTGCAATTGTCCATTAAGAGGAGTTGAAAGGAGCCCTTTCTTATATTTAGAACTTGGTGTTTCCCCTCAATGAATGAAAAAGCCAAGGGCGATAAATGTATTTACTTGTGTGCTAGCTAATAGCGAGAGAGTTCCAAGTAGTGTTACAAAAATACAGCATTAAGAACAAGCGGAACATCAAAACATTTATGTGAAATGAAACTAATAGAAGTCAACTGAAATTTTTGACAGTTAAAACAAAGTCAAACATAGTTTAAACAAAGTTTTAACGGTTGAGCAGCAAGTAGGCGCTTCTTGGCTATAATAGATGTTGAGTTTCCTGGAAACCTATATTTCTTGCTTCTAAGACATTAAGTTCCTTACTTATCCCTTTCTGAGAGATTGATATTGCTGAATATTTTGCTTTGTGGTGGAGAATATTAAAAAAAAACTAGCTTGTGTAAAAAAGATACTGCTGAGGAATTTGTTTTTTTTCCCAACGCTTGAATGCTTTCTTCACTTCAAAAGATTTTGGATTTTTCTCTTTACATTGCGTCTGTTTTCACACTAATAGCTTTCCCATGAAAAAAAGCATAAAACTTAAAGCATTCCGAACCAAAGATTTATTTCAGAAGTTTGTCCACATATATCCTCTTTTTGATTCTTCAATTTTATAATAGCTGTTTCCTTTTGAAGAAAAATGTCGTAATTGCTTCTAAAACACAGAGTTCCTTACCCATTCCTTCGTTAGATTTATAATGATTTTGGTTTCATTTTGTGAGGAAAAATTTAAAAAATACTATTTTTTGTAAAAGTGGTCCTGCTGATAGTTTTATTTTTTGAAAAGCTTGAATTTTGTTTTTGCTTGATACAAATTTTTGAACCCCGGTATTTTTCGTTTTACGTTTAACTACTGCTCTCTTCCAAATGTATCCCTATAGAGAAGTAAAAAAAAAACTCTGAAGTGTTTTGAACCAAACATGGATTCCTCTAGGTTTTTTTTATTAATCAACTTTTCTAACCAAATTAATTTGTTTTTTATGGGGCCACAAATTTCGGGAAAACATTTACGAAAACTTGAATTTGTTTTTACTTGAATTATCGAATCCCCATCATTTTTCTCTTTAAATTTAGATACTATTTTCTTCCAAGAGTAATCTCTACAGAAAAAGTCAAGGAAATTAAGGCAACATTTAAATTTTTTGTATTGGAAAAAATTGTGGACCTTCGTAATTTTTTGATTTGGGTTAAACTGCCACTTTCTTCCAGTAGCTTCCATTCAGAAAAGCCATAAAACACCTAAGTATTTCCAACCAAAAATACATTTATTCATTTATCCTATCATTTAGATTCTTCTTTGTTATAATAGATGTTCCCTTTTGAGGAAAATCTTTTATTGTTTCTGAAACATTGAGTTACTTACTTATTGAGTTCCTATCTTATACAAGTGAAACTTAGAATAATATTAAATTTTATCTAGAGGGGCTTCTCTTTTTCTTATGAAATATGTTTTAGTTCCAAAAATTTCGTGAATGCCTAGATGTGTCTCAGATTTGATTTTAATCACCAATTACTGGATTTGTAATTAAAGTTGGAAAAAAAAATTTTAAATCACGGAAAAACTGAAAATCTCTTAGACAAAAGTGACCCGACCCCTAATGATATGTTCAGCAGCATACTGAGTCTATGTTTCACGTTATTTTTTTTACTTAAAAGGTGTTCTCTGGAACTTAAGAAAAAATTACCAAGTATGGTAAAGAAATGATTCGACTGATGAATTTAAAGTTTGAGAGTGAAGTGAAGTAAGTGAAGTTTGAAAAAAAGATGTTAAATTGCAGAAAAACCTCAAAATCTCTTTTAAACAAAAGTGAAAAAAGACGTGTCTAGCATTATGTTCAGTCTATGTTACACATTATTTCTTTTTTAACTTAAAAGGTGTTTTCTGTGACTTAAAAAAAAAAGATGTTAAATTGTAGAAAACTTTAACTGGAAACCCCATTTTCCAAGGGAGGCGACATTAACCTGTCCAGACCATACAACCCTAAACACACCATCGGCTAAGAGCAATATTATTGAGTAAAAGAGGTTGTTAAAACTTGACAACAATGAAGGGGTTCCTGTTAAAATCAGTTTAAAGTATGTCAAGAGTGCAAAAAAGTACTGGATTCATTTTTAAGCTGCTTAGTCAATTCTGATCGTTTGCTTAAGTTTCAGGGACCAAGCAATATTCCTTCGTACATTTTAATGTTTAGTTTAAGATAAACCTAGCTATTTGTTTGATCTGGTCAACAATGAAGGGGTTGGTGTTAAAACCAGTTTAAAGTATGTTAGGGGTGCAAAAAAGGACTGGATTCATTTTTAAGTCAATGCTGAACATTTGCTTAAGTTTCAGGGACCATATAATATTCCTTCGTACATTTTAATGTTAAATTTAAGACAAGCCTAACTAATTGTTTAATCTTGTCAACAAGGAAGGGGTTGGTGTTAAAATCAGTTTAAAGTATGCCAAGAGTGCAAAAAAGTACTGGATTCATTTTTAAACTCCTAAGTCAATGCTGAACATTTTCTTAGTTTTAGGGGTCATACAATATTCCTTCGTACATTTTAATGTTCAGTTTAAGACTATTAGTGATTCAGCTTAGCTATTAGTGATTCTTTTAAGTTAACCAATGGTGATTATGTTTGTCAAAAATCAAAGCTTTGCTGATGTAGCATTGAGTTTTCTGATTTTCATTCAAGTAACTTTACAAGAAGAAAACTTTGAAGTTTGAGAACAGAAGGAAATGAAGAAAACAGAAGACAATTTTGAATCATAGACATTGAATCAAAGTCAGTCAATCTAAGATCATGAAAGTAATACTATTCGCTTTCTCAAACTGATGGGTTCAAGTTGACTTCCTGGTGGTCATGTCTTGTTTCAGGATTTACAGTCTTGACATCCAAGAGGGCAAGAGGAAAAATGGCCAGTGATTGGAAATCGAACCTGGGGATAGTTGGGGGTAATTACAGGAAAGGTAAAGTTGATTCAGCAGCGTTCCGTAGCCATTCCATAGATTATTTGATCGTTTACGGGATTAGGAGTTGGTCTACAGCCCATCCCTCCGCTCTTTTAACATAGGACATGGTGCTTACCATGTATCAGTGAATAAGAAATCTTTGAAATCTTCCTAGAAATTTTGTTTCTTACATATAAGATTTTTTTTACTTCTCCAAATTTTAATTTTGGATCTCAAGAGGGTCCTGAACCCTCTGGACCCTGGAAAATGTTGAAGTACTAGGACTCCTGGTACTTCAAGATTCTTCATTTATGATTTTAGTACTAGTTTGAAGAGCCTAGTTGAAGTACTAGTTTGTTTTTATTTAATTCGGAAGTTTTTGTTTGTTCTCAAAATTTGGGAATTATTAGCCATCTTTCAATAAAGGCTACCTTATATTTTGCATACAGTCGAAAAATATAAATCTAGATTTAGATTTAAATTTAGATTTACACAAATTTAAACTTAAAGCAACAGAGACATCAAAGTGAAACTCCTTCTTGCCCCAAGGACGTATCTTAAATTTATTCGTACGTGCTATTTTGATATTTTTCTTTTGTTTGTTTCAAAAGTATGAGGCTTTTAGGGAAATACCACATTATTGCCAGTGTTGCCCGTTCAATCGTTCAAATAAATACATGCTAATCATTAATTAAATTTATGTTAATTAAATCATTAATTAATTAAATTTGACATCACATTTCGTCCATAAAACATCAAACATTAACGATCAGTTAAACCCTAAGGACAGCTAAACCTTCAAACGACAGAATTACCTTCTTAAGGCGTTCAGCACCATATGTTTTAACTTATCTTTACTGGCTTTTCACCTCCATGTATTTTTATTAAATTTGGCGACTGCTACTGCTGAAAAAATGTACCAAAAATCACTTACTTGAAAGTCGCAGGACTTATATGCACTCTCCATGCTTCACTTGATGATTCAAACCTGGCGGCAAGTGCAACTGTGTGGCCAAACAAGCAGTATCGTGGCATCTGACGACCCACAACGCCAGCTATTACTGTCCCACTGTGAATGCCAACTCGCATCTGAAAAAAAACATAAGTGATTGATAGCACAAAATGAGTAGCATGCTTTAATTATTGAATTTCCAAGTCTTTAGGAAGTGCATTTTGAAGGGCTGTAAGTAAAGTCCTTTGGCAAGTGGTGAGAAATGTCTGAAAATTTAGAAAAAAGAATGTTTCACTTGGCTATTCAACCTTTATTTCAACTGCGTGGCCTAAAAAAATCAGGTCGTGGAAGTTGTTGACGCACAACACCAACCATTATAATATCTCACATTTAATTTCAGCTCTACAACTACTACTTCTAACAACTCACAGCAGTAACAAGCCGCCTGAGGTCAGCACAGCTACTAACACTCCTCTTCCATCCTAATCTATTCAAAGCCTCCCTCTTTACAACCTCTCGGGAACTTCCCATTTCCCTTAAATCTTTCTTAAGACATCCTCCCATCCCAGCCGCAGACGACCTGCCTTCCGTTTAGCCCTAGATGGTTGGCTAAAAAGGACAATCTTCGGCATTCTGTCATCTTTCATCCGCAGAATATGCCCTAGCCAGCTCACCTTTTCTCTTATCGTAGCCCTAGAAAGTGGGATTTAACCACACTTTTCGTAGAGCCTACTGTTTGAAATATGGTCAGTCAGCTTGGTACCCCAAAACAATCCGTATTGAATTCCTCTGGAAAACATCTAGCAAATCTTCGTCCGTTTTTTATAGAGCCTATGCTTCAGAACCATATTTGACCACTGTCATCACTGCAGCTTCCAATATTGTAATCTTGGTTCACATACTTATCTTCCTATTCTTCCTAGCTTTTTTTAACTGTGAAAAAACACCCTGCGCCCTGGCTTTTCTACTTTTAACATCTTCACTGCTCCCACCGTCTTTACTAATAATACTACCCAGGTAAGTGAAGGTATTCACTTGATCAATCTTTTCGTTACCAAACGTCACCTTTTCATCTTCACTTACTCCTAGCCTAAGTGACTTAGTCTTCTTAACATTAATTTTCAAACCTATTCTAGCACCCTGAACTCACAAATCCTCTAAAAGTTCATTCGTTTTGCTCACACTTTCATCTAGGATGCTTAAATCACCTCTGTAAAATTCACTAGTAGTAATATATAGCTCAAAAATTATAAATATGGTGTAAACGTTTTGAGTTTTGAGGTCTTATATCTCTTTGGCTGAGTGCAAAGGCGAATGCTAAAATTCATACAAATTTATAATATGTACTACTAAGGGGTTCTAAGTAGGGTCCTTGGACCCCAGAACTAAAGTCGTTGTCCAATCATTTCGGTTAATAAAACTTGGTAGCTAGTGTGACTCTAGGCCAAACAAACATTGTGTTAGCATTTAAGAACCTAAAACGCAAGCTACTACTGTCCCACTGTGATTGCAGACTGAGACCTATAGAAGCTAATATTGTTAGCTCATAGATATGAAGTGTGCTGAAAATAAGTCACCTTCATGCTTTGAGTACGTATATACCTTGATAAAGTGAGTAGATATATGCAAGGACTTAAAATCTGCATTATTGAAGGGTTCTAAGTAGGGTCTTTGAGCCCCAGACGTAAAGCACTGTAAAAAATCTTGAACTAAATACTTCACTGGATAATTCGAACTTGTTAGCTAATGGATCAGTGTGGCCCGATAAAGAGAATCATGGGAGCTGACGGACAATAACCCTAGCTATTACTGTCTGAATGTGAATGCCAACTCATATCAACAAATGTCAATGTTAGAGTTTGATAGCTTAAAGATGCACTCAAATTATTTTATTATCAAATTTGAGTGACATAAACCGCTTAATATAATACGAGGATTCATGCATTGATTGAAAAATACATTGGAGGGCCCTAAGTAAGATCATTGAGAATAACCTTTGACGGCGTGCAACACCATCTATTGCTGCCTCACTGCGATTGCCGACACCTATCTGCTAAAATCAGTATTAATGTTTGATTTAATTTTGATTAAGGGCCCTTGAGCCCTTCTTTTGAATTAAAGTAAAGTGTGTATATATATATGTGTATATATATATACATATATAAACATATATATATATATATATATATATATATATATATATATATATATATATATATATATATATATATATATATATATATATATATATATATATATATATATATATATATATATATATATATATATATATATATATATATATATATATATATATATATATATATATATATATATATATATATATATATATATATATATATATATATATATATATATATATATATATATATATATATATATATATATATATATATATATATATATATATATATATATATATATATAAATTTTCCGATGTTCCAGTTTTTCCGCTTTTCTCGCAATCAGAACCAGTAGATACGCGATAAGAAACGGTTTTATCAGTATGTAAGACGGTTTGATGATTGAACTCACATAAATCGTCAAGAAAAGTAATGACAACCCTCAAAAGGGTCTCAAAATGGTATATTATGTATAAAGGCGATTCAACCCTCCCTGATGGCCTCTCTGATTATAGAATTTCAATTTAAGCGAAAGTTAAATTTCCTCAATTGAATTCAAAATCTGGCAAGATCACCCATGTTATTTACTTCTATTCACTGTGTTTAAAGCTGAGGTACATGGATTCCTTTTTGTTGCCGCTGCAACTTCAGAGTAACGGTCCTAATAAACCATTGATACTCGTTACAATCAATTGTGTTTCTCTGGTTTTGCTCAATAAGAAGCTCGTAATCCACTTTTTAGTACATTATTTCCTAGGGAATGTGAGACCATGCTGCTAAGCAACAGATGCCAGTTATATTCGCAAATTGCCCATTTTCAATAGTAAATCTCAGTATACATGAGATTCTCTCCGTCTGTGGCACTGGACTGTAAAATGTGATACTGGAGGTGTGGAGCTGAAGTTGTAGATTCAAAATTACAACCGGCATTAATATAAAAACTGACTGGAGGCATTTTCAGCCTGAACACATTATCTGAGACGTATTTTAAGTTTAACTCAATTATAATTCCATTGACAGCATTTTTTGTAGAGTCACTAAAGGATATAGGAACGTGAGAAAATGTTTCATACTCGATTATAAATCTCAAATTGTTCTTTTTAATAAAAAAACATATATTTTTGGATAGGTACGAAATCTTTTTAGTCTCAGCTTATCCGAGACTTAGATTGCGCTCACCCAAGATACAGTTTATTACGATCTGCAAATGGTTTATTGCTAAGAAACAAGAATCCTGTTATATCCATTGCTGGTCCATCTTTGTTAATAGCTCCTTGGATTTAGCAGATTGCTCCTCCATATTTTATCATATAAAAAGATATAGACATAGATGCAAATCTCTCAGAGAGAGACAAATTACTTTTCGTATTTTGTGATATAAATAGATATTGACGTCGATGCGAATCTCACATAAAGAGAAAAATAAGGATCATACATCTTTCGAAGAAGAAAAACGTTTTCCACAAGCCCATAAACTCCTCTACAATAAATAAGAATATGAAGAATGAGAAACATGTGCAAACAAAAAAATTCAAAATAAATATTAGTTTTGCGACACATCGGAATCTAAATATCTGTTAATGGGAATGTTATCACAACGAAGCAGGAGCTAACTTTAAAGACAGATATGGTGTCTTATTGCAATTGTTTTTTTTGGGAATTTCCAAGGATAGCATGAAAACTGTCTAAAGTGGTGTCAATTTCAAACAAAAAACTGCACCATTGAATTCAGCATTGTCAAAAATTGCAGCATCCCTCTTATCTTGAACAACAAGAAAAATCACTTTTTTGCATAAGTTGCACTTAAGGCCGTATCTAGGACTTTGTTTTTTGAGGGGGCATGTTTTACACAACGGGGTGGAGGGGTTAGAAAAAGCGCTTAAGAAATGTGTTTATATCCATTTTGTTACGTTTTTGCGAACCAGACAAACATTTGTTGAAATCCTCTTCAACACTAAATAATAAGAAAATAAGATACATGGGTAAATAAAAAATGTTGAAAAAATGAATATTAGATCCACGATACTTTGGGGTCTTCAGATTTATCGACGTGGACGTTATTAGATAGACACAAAAGGTAAGAAAAAAGACAGATATTGGGTCTTCCAACTTTGAAGTATTTTGGCGCAAAATTCTCATGTCGTGAAAAATTCCTGTCGCATCGCCTTCACACAGTTCATATTTTCAAAGTTATTCTACGGATAAGAAAATATTTACATCGATAACGATGTCTCATAAATGAATAAGTAAGGAGCTTAATATTTTAAAACCATTGAAAATTATATAGCTACAAAGAGAAACACCAATTATGATAATAAATAATCAAATACGCGAAATAAGTAAGAAATTAGTAAAAAGGAATATTTGGCTCAGAATAATTTAGAGTGTTAAAATATTTCGGTAAAGATGAAAGTGATCGCTGCAATCAAGAGAAAAATCCTTGGGGGTTCAAGTTTTTTTAAAAGTAAAATACATTCGAGTATTTGTAAAAAAAAAGACTTCCCACCAGCAACTCCATTAGTCAAGATAAAATTTTCAAAATCTTTCCACATTAAACATCGGGATCAATCTTTCACGAAGGAATAAGCAAGGAAGGCAATGTTTTAGATACAATAAAAACATTTTCCTCAAGAGGGAACATTAATTATAACAACGAAAAATCTAAGTGATAAGAGAAATAAAGAAATCCATTTTTGATGGAGTTCTTCAGAGTTTTAGGATTTTCTGTTGGGAAACTATTGAATAAAAGCGGTAGTTAAACCCAAAGAGAAAAATATCGAAAGTCCATAATTAAAAAAAAATTCAACAGTTCCAAAAAAGCCAAATTCTCAAATTTTGGCTGATTTTTTGGGCATTAATGAGATTTTCTTAGGGGGGGGGGCAGAAACTAGATAAATAAAAATAAAGAAATTCATTTTGGCATTGAAATAGTTCAGAGTTTCTGACTTTTCTGTAGGGACAATATTGGCAGAAACCGGCAGTTAAACGCAGAAGTCCCGGGGGTGCAATTTTTTTCAACCGGAAAAAATTCAGATTGTGCCAAAACTTTTTGCCAAAAAAAATTGTTTGCACATAAATCGTTATTTTTTTTAATTAAAGGAATCAATTTTTGGTTTGAAATATTTCAGTTTATGACTTTTCTGTAGTGATAGCCTACTATCGGAAGAAGACAGTAGTCAAGCGCAGAGATAAATATCATCGAGATCCAAAATTTTTAAAAACAAAAACAAAATTCAAGCGTCTGTAAATTTTCCCCAAAATTTTGCCCATTTTTTGTTAAAAATAAAAACAAACAAATTTATTTGGCTAAAAAAAGATAGAGCAAAACGTTCGAGAAATCAAAATTTCGCTCAAAATGCTTCAGAGTGTTATAACTTTTCTTGTATGGATACTATTGAAAGAAAGCAGCAGTTAAACGTCCCAGGGGTCAAAAACTTGTTTCGGGCAGAAACAAAATTAAGTTTTTTGGAAAAAAAGCTTTCAACAGGAACCCTTTTATACAAAATAGCTTTTTTCGATATTTACCCGCATCAAATGAAATAGAATTCGGTGCAAATATCTAATGAAATAATGAGTAAGGAACTCAATGTTTTAGAAGCAATAAAGAAATTTGTCCTCAAAAAGAGAAAGCTGCTGTAACAATGAAGAATCAAACAGACACGATAAGCGGAAAATATTCGGAAATCGTTTTGGTTCGGAATACTTCGGATTCTTATTATGTTCGATCAGGAGGCTATCAGCTGAAAACAAAAGCAACGTGAAGAGAAAGATCCTTGGTCGTCAAGAATATTTTGAAGTAAAGAAAGCGTTTGTAAAGGAAACCTAAATTACTGAGTAGCAGCTTCTTTACACAAGCTGTTTTTTTTTATAATTTCCACCACAAAGCGAGATACTCATCGATATTAATCTCTCAGAAAAGGATAGGTAGGGAACGTAATGTCTTAGAAGCAAGAAAAATAGTTTTCGAGAAAATTAAAGATCTATTATAGCCATGAAAGATCCAAAACATGAAACAAACAAAGCATTGGATAAAAAAGAGAAAATATATAAATAACTAAAAAACTAAAATAAGCGGGGGTGATTTTTAAATACTTGAATAAACGAAGGAAAATGACAAAAACGGATATTTCGGCAAGAACTTCCACCAAGATGTCCTCAAAAAAAAAAAAAAAAAAAAAATCGGAAGGAGTTTTACAAAAGGATTTTTTTCAGGGAGGGGGGGTACACAAAAAAAACTAAAAAACGCATATAAATTTGTCTATAATCAATTTTGTTACGTTTTACGAGTCGGAAAAACATTTCGGGGGGGGGGGTCAACACTCCTAACCCCTTGGATACGGCCTTGAAACTACTCTTTTGAAGTTAACGCTGAAAAAGAAGAAGAAATACCGAAACAACACAAAAAAACAAGCCAGAACCAAGGAAATACTTTCAAAAAATAGATTGGGCAACAATTCTATTCCTAGCGTTTGTCATGGCTTGTCTACTGGCCTGATCTATATTAAATACGATCAAAGGATCTTGGTTTGAAATTAGAAAGAATATTTCTTGATTCTCTTTGTTTTAAGTTACCGCAATTATCGTTTGCTTTAAGTTATTAGATATTAGAGAAACATTATATAAGAGACAGATATAAGAGATAAAAGAGAAACAGATATAAACGGATATAAGAGAAACATTCCCAGCATCTTTACGCAAAGTGAGATCTTTATTTATGTATTTTTAAATTTCAGTTATCTCCCTTAGAAGTTGTAGTAAACCCCCTTACAAAAATATCTGTTTTTGTGTTTTCACTTCGTCTGTTCAACTGGCTGAAAATCACCCTAGTTTTTTTTTAAATATTTTTTATTTATTTTATCGTTTTTTATCACACTTCAGGTGGAGCTGGTATGGTCTTAGAACATATATATTTAGTGAAAAATTAGCACAAAAGAAGTTTTTGATTTAAAAGTCTTTTGTTTTTTTCTACTGGAAGGCTATTAAAAGAAAACAGGAATCAAACATAAAGAGGGAATTTTTAGGGGTCCAAAATCTAAAAAAGTAAATGCCTAATTTAAGTGTTAGGAAAATAGTTAAAAACTCAGCAGCAACTCCTAGACACGAGCTGTTTTTCAATGTTTTCCCGCACAAAATAAGGTAAACACCAATCTTTCTCAAAGGGATAGGTAAGGAGATCAGTATTTTAAAAGCAATAAAAATAAATACTTTCAAAATGATGCATCTATTGTAACAATATATATCAACAAAGATAAAAAAAATGTTAAATTAGCGAAGCCACTTTTACGCTCAAATTACTTCGTAGTTTTAAGATTTATTATCTTGACGTTATTATACTTGTTATTGACTATAATAAGGCGACGTTATACTTGTATAACGTCACGTTATAATATTGTATATACACGTTATATGTTATAATATTGTATATACTGACGTTATACAATGTTATAACGTTATATATTGACTATATACTTCTGACATTATTGACGTTATTATACTATATACTCGACGTTATTAGAAGGATATAAGAGCTATGTCAATAAACAATTTGTTTTTGATGTTTCGAAAGACCAAAATTAGGGATATTGATATCGATTTTCACAAAGGATCCAGGAAAAATTTGAATGTTTTATACCAAATAAAAATAATTTTTCTCAAAAGGAAACATTTACTATAGCAAAAACAAAAATATATATTTGGGGTCTAAATATTAAATGCTACTAAATACGTGCCAAAAAAAAGTGAAAATCTGAGTTTTCGAAATGGCTATCTGGAAACTTATTAATAGCATTTTTCTTTAAAAAACAAAAAAATACAAGAAAAATCTCAAAGGAAAAAGAGTTCCATATGCAGCTAGGCAGTTTTTGGGCAGTTTTGGGCAGTAGGAACAAAACCGAATTTTTGTTAAAAAAAAACGAAAAAAACGTACATTCCTACTCAAAAAGGTAATACAGATCGATATCAATCTATCACAAAGAATAAGTAAGAGACTCAGTTTTTATTAGCAAAAAAACTCTTCTCAAAAGGGAAACAAATATTACATTAGTGAGCAAACCAAAAAATAATATTGGCAAAAACAAATTGTTCGTTTAAAAGCGAACGAAACGTACTTTCCTACACAAAAGGCAATGCAGATTTTATATTGATCTATCACAAAGAATAAGTGAGCGATTCAGGATTTTATTATCAAAAATACCTCTTCTTGAAAGGAAGACAAATATTATATTAGTGAGCAAAACAAAAATAAATATTAGCAAAAAGGAATTGTTTGATGAAAAACGAACGAAACGTACCTTCCTACACAAAAGGAAATGCAGATCTATATCGACATATCACAAAGAATAAGTAAGAGACTCAGAGTTTCATTATCGAAAAATACCCCTTCTCGAAATAAAAAAAAAATATTGTATTTGTGAGAAAACCAAAGAGAAATCATCGGCAGCGCAATGGCGCTACCTAAGTAAAGAGCGATGTTGGCACAATGTAGTATTATTTTTTTGTTTTCTTTTTCCATACCAGGGCACTTCATATCGAAGGAGTTGTCGTAGAAACTTTGAAAAGGACTCATTTGATTGGAAATTAGAGTGGCTAGTTCCCTTTTTAATAGTCCAAATTGATTGGAGGGCAACTAGCCCCCCCCCCCCCTCTTGTCCATCATTCCTTGAAACACATCCAATCAAAATTTTGAGATAGCCATTTTGTTCAGCGTAGTTGATTTCCAGATAGAAGTTATGTTTTGAAGAGGTCACTCACCCACAACTCTCAGGGCAAGGGTTTTAAGTTATGCCCTGGGGGCATATAAGAACGATGTTGGCACAATGTATTATTTATTTTCTTTTCCCTTAAGACTAGGGCACTTCGTATCGAAGAAGTTGTCGTAGAAACTTTGATAAGGGCTCATTCAATTAGAAATTGGAGTGGCTTGTGTCCTTTTTATTATTCGAAAGCGATTGGAAGGCAACTAACACCCCTTCCACGCCCACCATTTCCCGAAAATCATCCAATTAAAATTTTGAGATATTAATTGTTCAGCGTAGTTGATTTTCAGATATAAAATATGTTTTTGAGGAGGTCACTCCCCCAAAACCCCCAGGGCAAGGGTTGTTGAATTATGCCCTTGGGGCATATAAGGTTTTTATAGAAGGTGTTGTCGTAGAAACTTCAAAAAAGGCTCATTTAATTGGAAATTCAAAGGGCGAGTGCTCTTTTTAACAGTCGAAAGTGATTGGAGGGTGACTAACTCTCCTCTCACACCCACCTTTTCCCTAAACACATCAAACCAAAATATTCAACGTAGTTTTAAGTTCCAGAAATTAGGTCTTTGAGGATGACAACCCCCCCCCCACAGTCCTCAGTGCAAGGGGTGTCAGTTATGCCCTGGGGGCATATAAGGTTTTTATACAAAGCATAGTCGTAAAAACTTTAAAAGGGGCTCATTCTGCAACTAACACCCCTTCCACGCCCACAATTTCCCCAAACACATCCAATCAAAATTTTTAGATAGCTATTTTGTTCCACGCACTTTAAAGTTCAGGAAATTATACCTTTGAGTAGGACACTCCCCCCACAGTCTTCAAGGCAAAGGATATAAGTTATGCCCTGGGGGCATATAAGGTTTTTATTGAAGTCTTTATCTTAGATACTTGAAAAAGGGCTCTTTCGATTGGAAATTCAAAGGGCTAGTGCCCTTTTTAATAGTTGACAGTGATTTGAGTGCAACTAACCCCCCTATCACGCCTAAATTTTCCCCAAACACATCTAATCAAATTTTTTTGATAGCTATTTTGTTAAACGTAGTTGAAAGTTTTGGAAATTAGGTCTTTAAGGATGACAACCCCTCCCTCCGACAGCCCTCAGAGCAAGGGTTGTAAGTAAAGTCCTGGGGGAATGTATGGTTTTTATTGAAAGCGTTGTCGTAGAAGCTTCAAAAGGGCTCATTCAATTGAAAATTGAAAGGGCTAGTGTATTTTTTAATAGTAGAAAACGAATTGGAGAGAGACTAACGCTCCTCTCACGCCACCATTTTCCCAAACACATCCAATCAAAATTTAGAGATATTGATTTTTTTCAACGTAGTTGAAAGTTCTTGAAATTAGGTCTTTTAGGAAGATTACCCCCTCAGAGCCCTCAATCCAAGGGCTGTAAGTTATGCCCTGGAAGCATATAAAGGTTTATATAGAAAGCTGTTGTAGAATTTTCAAAAAGGGCTCATTTGATTGGAAATTTAAATTGCCCTTTTTAATATTCGAAAGTGATCGGAGAGTAATTAACCCCCCTCTCACGCCCACCATTTCCCCAAAAACACTAAATCTAAGTTTAGAGATAGCCATTTTGTTCAACGTAGATGAAAGTTCTGGAAATTATGTATTTAAGAATGAAAAACTCCCCAGAGCCCCCAGGGTAAAGTTTGTAAGTTATGCCCTGGGGGCATATAAGGTTTGTATTGATAAAGTTGTCGTAAAACTTCAAAACGGCTCATTCAATTGGAAATTGAGAGGGCTAGTGCCCTTTTTAATAGTCGAAAGTGATTGGAGGGTAATTAAACCCCCCTCTCACGCCACCATTACTCCAACACATCCAATAAAAACTTTTAGATAGCCATCTTGTTCAACGTAGTAGAAAGTTCTGGAATAGTTCTTTGAGAGTAACAACCCCCCCCAGCTCTCAGGGCAAGGGTTGCAAGTTATGGATTGGGGACCTATAAGGTTTTTATTTAAAGTTTTGTCGTAGAAACTTCAAAAGGGCTCATTTGATTGGAAATTGAAAGGGTTAGTGCCATTTGTAATAATTGAAAGGGATTGGAGAGTGACTAACGCCCCTCTCTCGCCCACCATTTCCCCAAACACATCTAATCAAAATTTTGAGATAGCCATTTTGTTTAACGTAGTTGAAGGTTCTGGAGATTGGGTCTTAGAGGATGACAACAACTCTAAAAGCCATTAGAATAAGGGTTGTAATTTATGCCCTGGGGGCATATAAGGTGTTTATAGAAAGCATTGTGTTTCAAAAAGGGCTCATTCGACTGGAAATCGAAAGGCCTAGTGCCCTTTTTAATAGTCGAAAGTGATTGGAAGGCTTTACATTTTTATGGTTAAGATCGAGGTGGGTATAATATATTATTTTGTTGTTGTTGTTGTTTAGATCAGGGTACTTCGTATCAAACGAGTTGTCGTGGGAAGTTCGAAAACAGTTCATTCGATTTAAAGTAGAAAGGGATGATGCCATCTTTAATAGTCAAAAGTGATTGGAGGGTAACTAACGTATTCCCACGCCCACCCTCTCATTTGCCCATTATGTTTAAAAACTAAATGTTGCCTTAAGATTAAATCAAAATGCACTGTGTTAATGCTAATTCCAAATAAGTTATCTCATCAGGATCCCAAGAACGACTTAGGGTATTATGTTCAAACTTTCGGGGCTACTTCTGCTCTTAAAATTTAACGATATCAAAATAGCGCAAGTGTATCCAAGCTATCAAAGAAAGTAAACAGATTTTTTTGTAAATGGTGTCAAGTTTTCCATTTCTGGTCAACTAGAGGAGGTATGAAACTAAATTAAACACTACTATTTGCGTCCAGATTTTTAAAAGGGCGATTTTGTTAAAAATTGCTGAACAATTTTTTCCAGCATACAAATAGCAGGCGAAACTATGCAGTCTTAAAAAAACGAAAAGATTTTAAGTATTATTTTCTTTTTCCCTGAAAAGACTATGTCAATATTAAACGAACAGAAAATAGTTAAAAGAAATTTCTCCCCAAAATAAGTATTTCAAAGAAAAGTAAAGAGCTCCATTAAACAAAAAATGAGCAAAAATGAAATCAAATAATCTACCAAGCGTGAAATTACCACAAATCAGAATAAAAAAATAACTAAAACCCGAAACGAACAGAAATTTACAATAAATAACCGAGTCAAACTCGAAACGAGAAAAAATTACTTAAGTTAGGCTCAAAACCCCTATGCCTTCCCAAGGCCAGAACATAATTTGCACTTTACCGAAAAAATATGAATGTTTATACTTTTATAATTTTAATAAATCAAATAATATTAACATTTTGATTGCTAGATATCAGTATATTTATATTAAACTGACAATGCACATTCATTTATATCGATCTATATTTATATCGATCTATAACAAAGAATAAGTGAGGGACTCGGGGTTTTATTATCAAAAATACCACTTCTCGAAAGGACCACAAACATTATATTAGGGAGCAAACCAAAAATAAATACTAGCAAAAACGAATTGTTTGTTGAAAAACCAACGAAACATACTTTCCTACACAAAAAGGAAATACAGATCTATATCGATCTATCACAAATTATAAGTATGAGACTCAGTTTATTAATGGCAAAAAAGCTCTTCTCGAAGGAAAACAAATATTATATTAGTGAGCAAACCAAAAGGAAGTACTAACAAAGACGAACTGTTCGTTCAAAAACGAACAAAACGTACGTTCCTATATAAAAGGAAATGCAGATCTATATTGACATATCACACACCAATATTACCCGATTTGACCCCCCCCCCAAAATTTTTGTCTGACTCGTAAAAACGTGACCAAAATGTATATATATAAGTGTTGTATGCGTTTTTCGAGGTTTGTTTGTGTAAACCCCCCCCTCCCGAATTTTTTTTTTTAGTAAAACCCCCTCCGAAAAAAAATCGTGGGTACGGCCTGGCTATTTAAATATAGTATGAAATATATAGTATGAAATTTAAATATAGTTAACGCCTAGAACCATATAGTAGAGACTAAAGATATATAAAAAAAATGGTACTGTCCCATGAGGCGGGCCTCTCTAAAAAGTCAAGTTTAGTAAATGCTAATGAAATAAAATAAAATAGGGAGAATATATAATAGTTTAGAAACAAATTTGGGCTATATATTCGCACATTACGGGGAGTGGGGGGTAAAGCCTTGCATATATTAAATACTGTGTAATATCGTATATACTGTGTAATCAAACAGTTCGTGGTAACGAACTGTAAGTAAGGAGCAACCCGGCTCACTGGTAACCGAAACTCTAAAAAACGGGATTTTGATACCAATAGATACATCAAAAGAATCAGATTTTAATTTTGATTTCAAATATATAAGTTTCATTAAGTTTAATTTGACCCATCAAAAGTTACGTGCCTGAGAAAATTTGGCTGATTTTCGAAAAAAGGGAGAAAGACCCACTAAAAGCTATAGAATCTTAATGAAAATCACACCATCAGATTCAGCATATTAGAGAACTCTACTGTAGCGGTTTCAAGCTCCTATATACAAAAACGTAGAATTTTCCTTTTTTTGCCAGAAGAACGATCACGGGTGCTTCTTTGTTTGTTTGTTTGTTTGTTTTCTTCTTTTTTTTTCCCGGAATTATCGCATCGACCCAGTAGTTCTAGAACATCGCGGGAGAGCTAATTGGAACAGAAATTAAAAGTTCTAGTGCCCTTTTAAATTGACAAAAGAAAATTGAGGATAACTAGGCCCCCTCCCAAGTTCATTTTTTCCCCTAAGTCACCCGAGCAAAACTTTGAGATAACCATTTTATTCAACATTGTCGAAAATATGATAAAAATGTCTTTTAGGATGACTTGATCCCCCAAAGTCCCCAGGGGAGGGCTGAAAGTTATGAACTTTACTCAATGTTAACATATAGTATTGGTTATTGGGAAGTATTTAGACTTTTTCAGAGGAGATTTTTTCTGGTAGGTGGTGGTCGGAGTGGGTCGGTGGCTATATGGAAGGATCTTTCCATGAAGGAAGTTTTCATGGGGGAAGGGACATTGCTATGAAGGGGGCGCCGGATTTCCCAGCATTATTAAAGAAAAAGATCAGGAATTAAATAAAAAAAAAAACAAGTTTTTCAACTGATCAACTGATTGTGATTAAGAGGTCATTTTTAAAGAACTGGAATAAAAATTCGAACTATAGTTTAAAGAGCAGGGTATTGACTAGGGGGCGAACCCTCTAATATACGTGTTAAAAATTTATGAATATAGAAGTTCGTTACGTAAGTTAATTCTAAGTTACGTATGTTTATTACTAATAAAAACGTTCGTAAATAAAATTAAACAAGTTTCGAGAAAGCCATTTAACCAAATATAATATGCAAATTTTGTTGTAATTATTCATGTACGGTGAGCCAAAATCAAAACCTGCATTAATTCAAAAACGTTCAAAAATTAAATAAAAAAAACAAGTTTTTTTTAACCGAAAGTAAGGAACGACGTTAAAATTTAAAATGAACAGAAATTATTCCGTATATGAAAGGGGCTGTCCTCCTCAACGCCTCGCTCTTTACGCTAAAGTTTGACTTTCTCACAACTCTATTTTTTTAAAAAATAAAAAAACTTTAGCGTAAAGAGCGAGGCGTTGAGGAGGGGACAGCCCCAGTCATATACGGAATAATTTCTGTTCGTTTTAAGTTTTAACGTCGTTCCTTACTTTCAGTTAAAAAAACTTGTTTGTTTTATTTAATACTGTGTAAAATCGACTGTGTAATAGAACACTTTTCAAAAAGTAACAGAGATTAGTTAATGTTATTATTGCCTATAATTAAAACCTTGGCTTGTATCTTTATTAGTCTTTATTTCTCGAAAGAAAAAAAAGTATTTTATTAGTGAGCCAACCAAAAAGAAATATTAGCAAAAATGAATTGTAGGTTTCTTCGATCGTTTTTGAACGAACAATTCTTTTTTGCTAATATGTAGTTTTGGTTTAGCCACTAATATAATATTTTTTTTATGCTCTAATTCAATAGTGTCTAGTGTTTTTGTATGTCTGCGTCATAATTATATTTAGTGCAGAAATATATAAATTTGTTTCTAATTTACGTTTTATTTTTATCCATAAATGTCGTTGCTATGAAGCAAGGGCACTCCGAAAAGCGGATGAAGATTTGCTAGATATTTTCCAGAGAAATTGCCTACGGACTGTTCTGAGTACCCAGCTGACTGACCGTATTTCAAACAGTGGGTTGTACGAAAAGTGTGGCTCAAGCCCGCTTTCTAGGGTCACAATGAGAGAACGATTTAGATGGCTAGGGCACGCTCTGAGGATGAAGGATGACAGCTTGCCAAAGATTATCCGTTTTGGCCAACCTTCTAGGGTTAAACGGAAAGCAGGTCATCCGCGGTTCGGGTGTGAGGATGTCATAAAGAAAGATTTAAAGGAAGGAAGGACTTCCTGTGAGTGTTTAAAGAGAGAGGCTTTGAATAGATTTGGATGGAAGAGGAGCGTGGGTAGCTGTCTTGGCCTCAGGCGGCTTGGTGCTGCGGTGGGTTATTGGTAGTAGTAGTATGACAAGACTTAGTGCATTGATTGGTTTCTTGCTCAAGGGATTTTTTTTCTTTTCTTTTCTCTTTGCTCTACTCTGTCTTATCATGTTATGTAAATGATGAATGTTCAATAAATTAATAAATAAAGAAGTAAGAGTACAAATCAACTACCTGGATAATTTTTTGTGAATGTATGAGGTAGATAATTTGGGAGACCACACTGCCTTTCCATGACGATAAAATAAAAGTTTAAAATAGGGATAAAATCCTTTTTAATAGACAGTGTATAATAAATTTCACCAAAAATACCAGATATTTCGGTCACATATACAGTGACCGTCATCAGTAGTAAAACTACTGATGACGGTCACTTTATATGTGACCGAAATATCTGGTATTTTATGTGAAATTTATTACACACTGTCTATTAAAAAGGATTTTATCCCTATTTGAACTTTTATTTTATAGGAATGTATGAGAAATACGAAACAAAGCAAATATTTTGGCTAAGACCTCTGCTAAGCTGTCTTCTTTGTTTAAAACTTAAGAAAAGAACACGCCTTTAAAGTAGTCAAGACTCCATCTCACAGAAAAAGAAGAAGCCACCTCAAAAGAAAAAAGCCGAGAGGCTTTGTTTGCTATATATTCTTCGTTTGTTTTCCTATATATTTCCTTCATGTGTTTCCTTAAAATATTTTTATTTGCTTTTTCTTTGTTTTTCCTTCAAATACTTCTGAGTTTTAGCATTTGTCAATGGGGAAGCTGGATTAGAAGAATGCTGGAAGCTGGATGGAAGCTGGATTAGAAGAAGGAAGCTGGATGTCAATTGCAGCCGTGGTTGATCAAAAATAAAATAAAAAGTTCAAGATTCAAATCCTCATCCTGAGTGTGAATAAGTTCCCGTTCTTTTACTCAAGAAGAGGCTATCAAGACATTCCGTGGGATTGATTGTTAAGATATAGTTGGTTGTTAGAACGATATTGAAGGTAGGAGAGGTTTATCCTAGGACAATTTTCAGCTCTAAGTTTGTCTGCAATTCAGTTGTTCGCTCTGTTGTTTGTGAACACCTGAATCAGAAATCCTTATAAAAGTCCCTAAGGCTTTTTGGCTGTCTATAAAGGCATGGGGAGGGGGGAGAAAGTTAACCCTAAAGCGAGGACGAGTAAGGAGGATATAAGGTTTGGTAATTTAGATTCATGGTAGTTTTTGAGTGCTGATGACAGGAGGAGATGTATTGAAAATTATAGTATTAAAAAAGACTCTTGTCAGTGTCCAGTACAGTTTATAGAATAATCCAGTAAGTTTATCGCAGATCATTTCTGGTCTTCATTCTCGGTACGAACAAAAAGCTCCTCCCACTTATTTCTACATTAGCGGGTTAGTCTGTTTCCGTCAATCAATGAGAAATGGTTACAAAGTGCATGATTCGTAATAGCGGGTATCCACTTGTTTCGTGTCCAAGAGAAATCTGACTTGTCTACCCGTGAAAATATCTAATGCCGCTTATGTTTATATCTGCAAAAAAGTTCTCTGGAGCACTCGTACCTTGGTCCGGGTTTTTATAATGGGTGAGATAGGGTATGATCATACTGCTAATTCTATAAACTGTGGTGTCCAGTGTGCGACAAGGAGAAAAATCGTGTCCACTCTTGGTGTACATATAAAGAGTTTTTAGATTTGAGGAGGAGCGTATTTTCAACTTATCTTAGAGGAGTTTATTGGCTTGAGAAAATTTTAAAAAGCTAAATCTATTTTTTAAAGATCGCTTAAATTTGTCCATTTGTGTAGGCACACATAATTTTATTTCGATAGATCATAACTGGATTAAGATTAGTGAGGTTTTTACTATTATTATTACAAGTGTCGTAATTGTGTGTATTATTATGTGTTATCATGTGTGCGAATTTTATGGTATTATTTGTCCTATAATCTGAATTTTTTTTGCTATTGGTATGTTAGTTTATTGATATGCATTACGTTTTGATACTGTTATGTCTGTTATTATCGCAGATTATTTTTCTGTGTGCATTTTTGTTGTTTTTCTTTATTTTACCGTGGCCAAACGAGGCTTTTTTCGAAATAGATATCCATGTATTTAAATAATAAAATTGTGGTGAATATATAACAATTATAGGAACAGTTCTATGCCTGTAAATATTCGAAAGGAGGCATCGCCTCTATGACCATAAAGCTAGATAATAATGTTTCCGTTCATTACAACTCTCTTGATTTAACACGAAAACGGATAAGTAAAGAAATCCATGTTTCAGATGGGAGCAGTGGCGTCACTTGGGGTGGGAGGCTAGGGGGTGGTTGCACCCCCCCAATGATTTCGAAAAAACTATAATATGTTAAGTAGCTTTCAAAACTGTTGCTCGTTTTAAGTGTAAAATGGGCTCTTTAATCTCAACAGATATTTGTTTTTTAATTAATCCATGCTCGTTTTTAATTAAGTAAAACGAGTAAAATATGGGTCCGTTACACTTCATAATATGTTCCACATTTATATTTTTCCTAATATTCAGCCTTTGAAACCTTATCATCAGCTAAAAAGGTGAGCCTAGTTAATGGCAAAATTGAAAAATGTTTTATGCTTCCTGTTTCACCTCGTTTGCTCAGGTCAATTCTAAGGTGCTTTTACCTCCTAAAATCTATCAGTACAATATTAGATTCTCTTGTTTTTAAACTTTTAAAAGAGGAAATGAATAAAACCTCAAAATCTGAAAATGGGACAGACATGGAATCATTGAAGAATAAGAAGGAAAAAAAAATCAATGAAAAAGAAATCTTTGAAAAAGAAAATAAATATATATATTTATATATTTTTTAATATATATTTATATATATTTTTATATATAAATATATATATATATATATATATATATATATAAATATATATATATATATATATATATATATATATACACATACACTATATATATATATATATATATATATATATATATATATATATATATATATATATATATATATATATATATATATATATATATATATATATATATATATATATATATATATATATATATATATATATATATATATATAAATTAAAAATCCAATATAGCTCCAGATTCTCTTGTTTATAATTGAAATGCCTAATAAGCGGTGACTTTTTGCTATTTTCGCTTTTTTAAACATTCTTTTAACCAGCTCCAAAAAGACACAAAGGCGCTAAGAATTTATGATTGAAATTAATAACGTTTCACACAACGCCAGCGCTACTTGTGGGAGATTTATCTCGGCATCATGATGTTGTACGGAATGTCTGCAGAGAACAGAATAGAATGAATTTTAAAAAAATATGTACTTTTTTCTCACAATTTATAAATTTGTGCGTGTGTATAAGCGGTACCAACCCATTCTCTTTTCTATTGTTATCAGTTTTATCATGCAGAACTAGAAGACCAAGCTTTGCTTGTGAAGGGAATTATAGACATAAAAACAAACATCCCTTCGGAAATGCATATCCCCCATACGCTGATTTACACAAGAAAAACCTTTGTGTAATTTTTATAGAATTTTTTTTTTTTTTAAACAAAGATGCAAAGGGGAAGGTAGTTTTCAAACTCTAGGATTCAATTTTCCCTTCAGTTGACATCCCTGGTACTATTTAATTTATTTCAGGTTTCTGCCACATTGATGCCAAGAATTGCTCAGATTTTCTGAATATTCTTTGTCAAAAAATATCCAACGAATAAGTTAATCAATCTTACTTTATTTTTTGAATACTTTCAATACTGAAATACGTTCGCTATTTAAATGTAGGGAATATGTCACAATATAATGTTACACAATCTGTGGCCATGCTTTGACTTATCTTGTATCTTTACTTATACAGCACTATTGCACTGCCTATGATTTTTGTTTCGGCTTTTCGTGGTCCGTTGATATCAATGCTATTTATTAATATAAATCGAGACCCACAAACAAATCAATTTAGTATAAAAATAATAAGTAGAATTTTAATAAATCACGTATATTAAAAGTTTAGTACAACAAATTAAATCTTACAAAGTCAAAATCAATTCAAAATAACGAGCAAATAAATAGCCTGATACCCGGGGTTATTATAATTGAGCTCGGTTAAATAAAGAGATTGAGCATCCTCTGCTGGGCTGGGGAGTCTGGGGAAGTGGAGGGGGGATATGTACTACAGCATTAGTGGCGAATCTGGCTGAAAAAGCAGAGAGTATACGACAGCCACCTTCGGCCACCCGGAAGCTTGTTTACGCTATACTACTGTCGTCTGCAACAGCTCATTGCTGACAATTTTAGTAAAAGTCGAGTACCAGCACTTATATTTATGATTGTTTAATGCGTGTTTATTGTTTATAAAGTAGGGCGTAATCTTTTTAAATTCACCAAGAAGGGTGTTTGTTTAATAGTTACTTTTCTTCCCTACCGCTTGAATAGTACCTACTTCAATAGCCACCACTCTTGGCCCCCCCCCCCCCAATAAATATACTGTAGCTACGGCCCTGAATAGGAGAAAAATAGTCATTATGAAAAGGAAATATTAACAAAACGATTAAGAAAAAGAAAAAATACACTGAAATTAATTTGAACAGATTATAGGTGTCTTTCTTCACTGTATCAAATATAATTTTTATTACACACCATCCCTACCCTCCACGACTAAGTACCGTAAGTGCAAACAGAGAGAAAAAGAGCGATTACTCTCCTGTACTTCCGCGTTAAGAGTTTTATTTGAATCCCACTGGTTTGTTTTTATGACGTATTTTTGCAGCTAATAACATTATTCTATAAGCGTATGTCAGAAAGAGAAGCCGATTAACTCCTCCGTTCTTAGTCTATTTTTGCATTTTACTTTTATTGTTATGTCAAATTTTAAGCCAATAGACAAAAGGTAACACTTGATTGGTTCTTTTGTATGAAATTTTAAGCCAATAAAAAGGCGGAAAAGTATTGTGTCAAACATTAAATTTTTAGTCCCTTCAATAAAGCCGTTGGTTGTCTGTCCAGAGGCTATCAAATAAGGACGTAGTCTGAACCACATCATCCTTAGTGGGCGTTCAGACGCTGGATTCTGTCTCAGAATCTGTCCAAGTTTCTCGCTCAGAATGGTTGAAAGCTGAAAATAGAAACAATCGAGCAACATTTTCAGAATGGAAAACATCTATTTAGGTGAAAATTATGATTCTGAATTTTCTGTTTTTGAAAATACCTTGGACTTTCAACCATTCTGAGCAGGAAACTTGGGCAGAGTCTGAGACAGAATCCAGCGACTGAACGTTCACTTAGGTTTAGCATGGGATTTTTTAAAATCTTTTTTTAGTACCTTTTTTTAACATGTGGATTTAAGTATATTGATTAAGCACATTAAAGTGAGGGAAAACTAAAAAAATTGAGGTTTGGCAGCGATGTCAAAAGTCCCTACTCCTGTTTTTTGTAGCTGACTTCAAACCAAATCTTTCACAAAAGGATAAGCAAATAGGATAGAGCAGTTGATATAAAAACATACTTTAAATAAGAAATAAGTTTTCTATAGGAAATAGAAAACTATTGCAGTGGCAGTTCTGGGTTTTCTTGTGTCCAGGCAAAATATTGATTAGTACAACCCCCCCCCCCCCAAAAAAAAAAACTAAGTTCAGGCCAACTTCTAACAAAATTTTTGATTTATTTGAATATGACTTTTCTTACTTTAGCCTCTCCAAAATTATTCATTATTTCTTCCCAAGTGATTGCTTCCAATTCTTTGTGTTCTATGCTCATTAATGCTAAATTCTTTAGTTCTTCCTAGCTTGAAGTTGATCTGAGTTACATTAGTATTTAATTTAAGTTTATGGAATAACCACTCATTACTGGACACCAACACTGCAAATGCTAATAGGCAACTCTTACATTTGTGAAGATCTTTTCATTTCTGTATTGGACAATTAACTCTAACAGCATTAAAATTAATTAGATTTGTTCTACTTACTTTCTAATCAGGTTTGAATATATGTTTATTTTGCAGACGGAAATACCTCTCAGTATTACAATAGAAAGGAAAGAACCGATAAGTAAAAATTATAGGAAATCAAATTTAGGATTACGGCTTTAGAAGATTCAAAGTTGACTCTCGTGAAAGGAAAATTGTCCAACTATTCAAAAGTCCTTTTACGCTTCATCTTGATCTCCCAACATTGAAAGAAATCAATTGCAAAGTCCAAGTTTTTATTTTCATCAAAAGTAAGACTTAGGCTACAACATGAGATGACTTCGTCGAATTCCTCCAAATTAAACGAAGTGCATATCGATATAATTTCTCACCTAACGATCAGTAAAGAACTCAATGCTTTGGAAAAATGGAAATAGTTATTTATCAAAAGGTTTACGTGTTTTCACTATACTTAAGGGCAGTTTGACCCCAGTAGGATTGCCAAAAATAAATGTTTGGATATCTACCATCATTTACAAATTAGCAAAGACCAATGCTTAAACTAAAGTCGCTTCTTCGGTAATCGGTTTGAGCCTCTATGGATCTAAATTCGGGACAATAGTTTGCTAATTTCAGTATCCAACAAACTTAGAGGGTGGCACCAAGGTGCCACCTAACTGGTGCCAAGGTGCCGGTTACTCATTAAAGTCCTCAGAAAGACCCATAAAGTAAAATTAAAGGCAAGATAGTAACTTCATATGTACATGGGGCAGGTGGCAGGTGGAATCTAAATGTACATATGTACATGGTGGCAGGTGGCATGGGGCAGGTGGATAGTAACTTCACATGTACATGGGGTAGGTGGCAGGTGGAATCTGCATGTACATATGTACATGGTGGCATGGGGCAGGTGGATAGTAACTTCAAATGTACATGGGGTAGGTGGCAGGTGGAATCTGCATGTACATATGTACATGGTGGCAGGTGGCATGGGGCAGGTGTATAGTACCTTCATATGTACATGGGGTAGTTGGCAGGTGGAATCTGCATGTACATATGTACATGGTGGCAGGTGGCAAGGGGCAGGTGGCTAGTAAATTAATATGTACCTGGGGCAGCGGGGAGGTGGAATCTGCATGTACATCTGTGCATGGTGGCAGGTGGCATGGGGCAGGTGGATAGTAACTTCACATGTACATGGGGTAGGTGGCAGGTGGAATCTGCATGTACATATGTACATGGTGGCAGGTGGCATGGGGCAGGTGGATAGTAACTTCACATGTACATGGGGTAGGTGGCAGGTGGAATCTGCATGTGCATATGTACATGGTGGCAGGTGGCATGGGGCAGGTGGATAGTAACTTCATATGTACATGGGGTTGGTGGGAGGTGGAATCTGCATGTACATATGTACATGGTGCAGGTGGCATGGGGCAGGTGGATAGTAACTTCATATGTACATGGGGCAGATTGGAGGTGGAATCTGCATGTACATATGTACATGGTGGCAGGTGGCATGGGGCAGGTGAATAGTAACTTCACATGTACATGGGGTAGGTGGCAGGTGGAATCTGCATGTACATATGTACAGGGTGCAGGTGGCATGGGGCAGGTGGATAGTAACTTCATATGTACATGGGGCAGATTGGAGGTGGAATCTGCATGTACATATGTACATGGTGGCAGGTGGCATGGGGCAGGTGGATAGTAACTTCACATGTACATGGAGTAGGTGGCAGGTGGAATCTGCATGTACATATGTACATGGTGGCAGGTGGCATGGGGCAGGTGGATAGTAACTTCATATGTACATGGGGCAGGTTGCAGGTGGAATCTGCATGTACATATGTACATGGTGGCAGGTGGCATGGGGCAGGTGGATAGTAAATTCATATGTACCTGAGGCAGATTGGAGGTGGAATCTGCATGTACATATGTGCATGGTGGCAGGTGGCACGGGGCAGGTGGATAGTAACTTCATATGTACATGGGGCAGGTGGCAGGTGGAATCTGCATGTACAAATGTGCATGGTGGCAGGTGGCATGGGGCAGGTGGATAGTAACTACATATGTACATGGGGCAGATGGGAGGTGGAATCTGCATGTACATATTTACATGGTGGCAGGTGGCATGGGGCAGGTGGATAGTAACTTCATATGTACATGGGGCAGGTGGAATCTGCATGTACATATGTACATGGTGGCTGGTGGCATGGGGTAGGTGGATAGTAACTTCATATATACATGGGGCAGGTGGAATCGCTACTTCGCTAGAAATGTTGCGTTAAAGAAAACGGAAGGCAATGGTATAGATGGTCAAAGTAAGGGATCTATCTCAGTTTATGTTCTGCCATCACTGCTTCCAAAGAGCCAAAAATACAGAGCCATAAAAATTAAACATTTGTTTTTGCTAGACAGTATCCACACCTTCTATACCTTAAATACAAGGAAATTAGATATTATAATAGATATTATTATATCTATTTTGTATTACTTTCTAAATATTACTAGAATCGGAAAGCTGCTATCCTATCTTTGGATCGAAGGAGCGGTGCCTCGGGTACCGTTTGCCCAATTTTAGCAAGGGCCTAAGACCTGAGAACTTATTTCAATTAGACCCCAAAAAAATGGATTCGAGCTACGTCTTTCGTAAAATTTGCTGTTTGATACACAGTTATTCAAACTAGTACCAAGATTGTCCTTAGGCAATTTCCCTTGAATTACACAGTATATCTTCCTAAATTTTGAAATACTCATGTTTCAGAGATGCGCTTGATTGCTGTCGCTACCTTGGCTTTTAGTATCTTATTCTCAGTTTTAAGAAAAATCATCTTATTTTTCACCTCATCATAATTCTAAGAAATCAGTTCTAAGTTATAAGACTTGGTTCTAAGATTAAGTATTAAGTTTTCAGTTTTTACATTCAGTTCTAAGCTCTAAAGCTTCAATTTATGACTCAGTCCTAAGTTATCAGCTGTAAGACTCATTTCCTAGTTCTCAGGTGCATGTAAGATTTAGTCCTAAGATCCAGTTTTAAGAATCAGTTCTAAGTTCCAAGTCTCAGTTCTAAGACCTAGTTCTAACTTCCAGGTTCACAGTAATCTCAGTTCTAAGAGTTACCATCCTATTTTCCCAAACTTTTTTCAACTGCAAAACACTACGCATCATGGCTATTGTATTTTTTTTACATCTCTTTTTGAGATATTAACTGGCATCTTTGTCAGGTCAAGTGGATAAACAACAGATAAAAGTTTAGTACTTTTTTCACATTCCATTTTGGATCCTTAGCAATAAAAGCTTGGATATAGCGCAGGAAAACCCTTTTAGATTTTTCTGAAATAAACGAAATATCAATCAACACAATCTTTCACGAAAGGATAAGTAAAAACTCAATGGTTTGGAAAAAAGGAAAAACAGTTTTTCTTCAAAAGGAAACACCTATCATAGGGCTGAAAAGGCCAAGTGAAAAAAAAAAATTTGAATAGGCTTAGAGTCCTTGGAGTGATCAATGGAAAAAGTACTAAAAGCCGAGTTAAGCTAGATGCCAATACAAATACTATCTAATATTGACGAAATGCTTCGTGGCACATTCAACTGGCCCTCCTCAGTAAAACCTACTTGAACAAAACACAATATTTGTTCTTATATTGGATATGTATATATATGCAGCTAAAGCAACACATATTTTTAATACTAGGAGCCCACCAGTTTTGCCATCAGTCCCTGGCCCGGCAGGCTTGTATATATTGATCTTCGTTGTCACTTTTCTTCTAACCGCAGACATTGTGAGCCTCTTCTTCATGTCACGGCATCATCATTGATTCGATACAACCGCCCTGGTAAAAATACAAATTCTTCTTTAAAGCTGTGACCTATTTAGATCGTTTTTTTGTGGACAGAAATCTCAGTATCCCCGTTTTAAGAAAAAACAAAAAACAAAAACTGTGTTGTCCATTTCCGGGACGGGCCCGACACTCGGCATGCGGCAGGCTTGTATATTTTGATTCTAGTTGTCACTTGTCTTCTAACTGCAGATAATATGAACTTCTACTTGGTGTCATGGCTTCAGATTAGGTCTGATGCAACCACCCTGGGAAAAATACTAAAAAGGCATGTAATTCTAAAAAAATATTCTTTTAAATAAATAAGCAATTCCTTGCTTAAAATGAGTATATATATATTCGTCATTCTTCTGTGTTAAGCCATGAGGTGTCAAATAAGCAGCAACAATTGAGTTAAAAAAGTCTGGCGTGAATTCAATTCTTCCTTTCTGTATGCATCAACAATTCATGGATTTTATAGGATTTCTATTTTTTCTGGAACTCGATGTGATTCTCACTATTGCTCTTCTTTTAGCCGTAGATTTCAAATACGAATCGATGTATTCGTTGTGATACTAGCTGCACAACGTCTTCTAGCCGCAGACCTCGCTTGCGCTTCTTTTTCGTGCATCATTACTTCAGCCTTTAGTCCCTGGATTTTACTTTAGCTGTTTGGATTTATTGAAAATCATGTTTTCCAATGCCTATACCCAGTGAAATATCTAACATTGGCATAATCAACAGTTGCAAGTGATAGGGTGGCAAATCAACAGTTTCGGTTGAATTAAAAACCGTGAGAGTAATATGACTATCTTAAAATCAGATAATCTTTATCTAAAAGATCCTTACATTACGTTGACCTAAAAGTATAGAAATGCCAAACTTATGATTGAATAAAAATTCTCAGATTTTGACAAAAAAAAATCACAAACTTGCTGCAATGGCATCTGCAAGTATATTTGATGTTTCTTTCTGGTTTTTAAAACGTATGTTTTGTTTATTTTCGGCTGGGAGAAACTTTGACAGAAATGTACCTCTGTCTCATATTGAACTATTCATGGGTGTACACCCAGACCATAAGCTATATGCTTTTGCCGGAGGCTGATGTTCAAATCTTCTAAGGTGTAAACGATGCACTACCTGAAGAATTCGATGCCCGTGAGAAATGGCCAGACTGTCCAACGATCCAGGAGATTAGACACCAAGACTCATGTTGGGCTCATGTTGGGCTCATGTTGGCTCATGTTGGGTAGGCCAAGCTTTTACATTCAGATTTAAAAAATAAGTTTAGGCTGAATTTTAGGCCTCTAAAGGTTTATGTTTTTTGTGTAATTTTTGGTGTCTTATTTTTCTTTAACTGTAAAACCCTAAAACCTACTGCGTCATTGGCGCTTTACTGAAAAAGAATTCTATTACAAATATTTTCTTTCGTACTTAATATTGAAAATAAACATTAAAATTAAGCAAAATTTTGAACTGATCAGTTTTCAGTAACTAATATCATTATACATAAAATATTCAGTTTAATTTATTAGTTGTTTCTAAAATTAATTAATTAATTACTAAATTACTAAATTATTACAAAATTATTACTAATTACTAAGTTAGTTACTAAAATTACTCAATAAATACATCTTAAAACGAGTAAAACTTAAATAGAATATGCAATTCAAGCTTAAAATGAATAAAAATCACTACTAACAAGAGTTTGGGCACTGCTTCTTCCCCTCTTATTTGTAGTGATTTTTGTTCATTTTAAGCTTGATTTCCATATTCAATATAATTTTTAGGCGTTATAAGATTTGTTTATTAATTTATATTAGTACCTACTGTATGTTTGTGTGCTATGATGGTTTATTTTTTTTCTTTGTTTTGGGTTTCATTTATATTTCAATAGCAAAAGATTTTGTTTGTTTTAAGCTTGATTTTCGTATTTAATCTAAGCTTTACTCGTTTTATGATTTACTGATTCATTTATATTAGTATTCGTTGCATGTTTTTTTGCTATGACCCTTTATTTAATTTCTGTTCGTTTTTGGTTTCATATATTCTTTAATAGTAATTCCTGGTCGTTTAAGTTTGAAGTATTTGAGGTTTTTATTTCATCTTATCTTAGTTTAATATGGCCTTTAATTTTTTTGAAAAACTCCTTTTTCGGAAACTTTTTTTAAAATTAATTTTTGTTTGTTTTTGATTGCCAGAGTTTCAAGTGTTTCAAAGTTCCCATTTCTAAATTTTTGTTTTAAGTATATTCAAATATTTAAATGTTTAAACATACAAGATAGTATTCCAGTGAGTAATTCAGTTTTGCATTAAAATATTGTTATTTGTTAGGGGCAAGGGTCGAGCCACTGAGGGCCAGGGGTAAGCTTCCATGACTTTTGAATAGAATATAGCTATAAAGTTTTTTTTATTGGGGGGGGGAGGGGGTGTTCAGGCCATGCAGGGAGGACCAGAGGTCTGCTCCCAGATTTTTTGTAATAAAATATCGTTAACAAGTTTTTGGAGAGTCAGCACGCATGATTTTTTGAATTAAACACCGTTAAATAGTTTTTTCTGAGGGGGGGGGAGGGTCGGACCATGAAGGAAGGGCAAGGGGTCAGCTCCCATGAATTTTTGGAATAAAATATCGCCAGTTATTTTCTTTTGGCGGGGGGGAGTAAAGTTTGTAGTTTTATTTTTTTTTTTTTGGGGGGGGTCAATAAAGGGGGTGTCTGGGGTCACCTATCACGATTTCTTATACAAAATATTACCATTATTTTTTACCATTTACCATTAAATACCAGCTATCATTAGTTTTAGAATAAAATATCGTTAATAAGTTTTTTTTGAGTGTGGTTGGAAGTCGAGTATATGTGATATTTGAAAAACCCTCCTATAAAAACCTTACATGCCCCTGGGGCATATCTTACAACACTTGCTCCGGGGCTCTGGGAGGTTATGTCAACCCTGGAGTTTTGTTATATGATCTTTGGTCTATTTTGAACAAAATGAATACCTCAAAATTTGAGCCCCCTCTGAAGTTAATACAACCCAATATTCAATAATATCTTGTATCGTCCGGGGCATAAATTACAACCCTTCCTCTCGGGCTCTGAGGGTTGTGTTGACCCCGAAATTTTTATTTTCTGATCGTTGGACTATTTCAAACAAAATGGTTATCTCAAAATTTTGATCATATGCATTTAGAGAAAAGATGGTGTTGGGAGGGGGGTAGATGCCCCCAGACCAAATTTGACTCTTAAAAATGAAACTGAAACTTTCAATTTCCAGTCAAATGAGCCCCCTCTGAAGTTTTTATGATTTTTCCTTGCATAAAAACCATATATGCCCCGGGGGTATAACTTACAACACTCTTCCCCAAGCTTTGCTGGGGTTGTGTAGACCTCGGGTTTTTGTTATTTAATCTTTGAATTATTTTGAACAAGTGGTTATCTGAAAATTTGATTGGATATATTTGGTGAAAAAAGCGCAACGGGGGCTTAGTTGCCCTCCGATCACCTTTGATATTTAAAAAGGGCACTGGAACTTCTGATTTCCAATCGAATGAGCTCCCTCTGAAGTTAATACGAACACCCCTTCCGTAAAAACTATATATGCCCCTAGGGCATAACTCACAACATTTTCCCCGGGCCCTGAGGGGCTGTGTAGACCCCGGAGTTTTTGTTATTTGATCTTTGAACTATTTTTAACAAAATGGCTATCGCAAAATTTTTATCGGATGCATTTGTTGAAAAAGGGTGAGGGAGGCTAGTTGCCCTCCGATCACTTTTGACTCTTAAAAAGGGCATTTGTGCCTCCAGTTTTTAACCGATTGAGTCCCCTCCAAAGTTTATACGACCACCCCTTCCACACGAATTGCCTTTGGGAAAAAAAAGAAAAACATTGGAGCCTTATGGTCTTTACTATACGCAATGCTATAGCGTTGCCTGTGATATTAAAATACAAGTGGTACAGAGGAATACAAATTGAAAGAATTTCTTCAATTATTAAATGGATTGAAAAATAAGGTTGACAATTAAAATCAGTGAAAAGTTTAAGAAAAAGCTTTTTATAATTATAAACCACACAGAGAAACACTGAAGAAGATATTATGGAAACAGTATGGTAGATTAACATTCAAATGCTTCCAAAAAGTGATTTTCTCAGCTCCTTTAAAGAGAAAGAGAAAGAAAAAAGAAGAGTAAAGAGAAAGAAAAGGGAAACAGAGTAATACAAGTTTGATGAGTTTCAATTTAATTACTAAATGTATAGAGATATTCAAGTGACAATGAAAAGTGGAGAAAGAATAGAAACATTCAACTCTATTTGGTTACAAATAACCTAGAGAAATATTGAAGAGAATGATGTAGAGGAACAATGAAGTATTTTTCAAAGATTGATCTTCTCTGAAGTTATGAAATGATACAAAAGAAGAGTAGCACAGAGAGGTATAAACTGAATGAGTTACTTTAGAATACCTGACGACATAGTGACAAACTGGTAAAGAAATCTGGAGAGTGGCTAACAATCAACCGAAGAATTAAAAAGAAAATCGGTTTGCTGTTGAATAACAAAGAGAAATATCGCGGAAGACTGATGTACTTAAGGTACTATCGGAGAACGAGTGTCTTCGCTACTCAGAGTGGTTCAGACCGAAAACAGTAGCACAGAGGAGAATAAGTGAAAGAATTCTAAACCAGGTCTGCTTGGTCTGAAAATGACAAATAAAAGAAAAAAAAGATAGAAGAGTGGCATGGAAGAACATAGTAATATTGTCAGCAAATGAGTGTCTCTGCCACTTGAAACAGCAAAAAAGGCAATTGACATATTGAAATGGTAAAAGGCACTACGAAACTAAATCCAATGCCACTTCTAATGGCATTTTGGACATTTCAAGTATTAACTGAATCTATATTTATTTGGAAGTACTGAACGTGGAGATTTCCAATAAATTATTAGGTACGTGCATTGTGTTTTTCTCCGGTATATTATAATTCCGTTAATATTACATTATAATGTAATATTTCTATTATAGAAATGTTATTAATTATTATTATAAATTTTTATTTTTATTAGTTAATGTTAGTATTATTGTATTATACAAACGCTATAATATTTTTCTTTGATGTTTTTTTTCTGTTTTTAAGGGACAGCTTGGTAATATTTTAGAAAGAAGTTTTTGCAGAGGTTAGAGGTCTCGAAGTGCTTTTGTAGATACAAGCTATTTTTTTTATACCCCACAGTTTATTTTTTATCATAGACAGCGCGAAACGCTGCCTAAGTAAAGATCGATTTTGGGCACAATGTATTATTTTTTTCATTCTTTTTTTAGACCAGGGTACTTCGTATAGAAGTAGCTACCGTACAAACTTCTGAAGGGGCTCATTCAATTGGAAACCGAAACGGCTAGGGCCCTTTTTAATAGTCAAAAGTGACTGGAAGGCAACGACCCCTCCCCCTTACCCATTAGTTCCCCAAACACATCTAATAAAAATTTTGAGATAGCTATTTTGTTGAGCGTACTTGAAAGGTCCTGAAATTATGCTTTTTGAAAACAACACCCTTCCCCCCCCATCCCTCACAGCCTCCTCAGGACGACGGTTGAAAGTTATGTCCTGGGGGAACATAAGGTTTTTATTGAAAATGATGGTTATATAAACTTCGAAAGGGACTCTTTCAATTAGAAATTGAGATATTTAGTGCCCTTTTTAATATTCAAATGTGATTAAAGGGCATCTTATCCCCCCCCCACGCATATATTTCCCCACACACATCCAATCAAAATTTTGAGATAGTAATTTTGTTCAGCATAGTTGAAACATCCAGTAATTATGTCTTTGAGGATGACAACCCTCCCCCCCCCCCAGAACACGGGGCCAAGGTTCTAAGATATGCCTCGGGGGCAAATAAGATTTGTAGGAAGGGTGGTTGCATAAACTTTTTGGAGTCAAAAGTTTTTACTTTTGACTTTTGACCCCCTCCCAGACACTGTCTTTCCTCAAAAGCATTTGATCAAAATGGTGACATGGCTATCTTGTTCAAAATAGTTCAAAGAACGTTTAAAAATGTCTCCAGGGTTGAAGCAAACTCAACAGATCCCTAGGGCAAAGGTTGTAAGTTACTCCCTGGGGTCATATAAGGCTTTTATGGAATATGTCGTAAAAAAAACTTCGTTGTCCATTTCATTGGAGATTAGAAGTTAGTAGTACACTATTAAAGAGTCAAACGTGATTTGAGGGCAACAGACCCCCCCCCCTCCGCTTCCATCATTTCTCAAAACAAACATCCAATCAAAATCTCGAAACATCTATTTTTTCAGCATTGTGGAAAGGCCCAGAAATTATGCCTTTGGGGATTATTTGAAAAGAACTACGTTTTCTAAAGAGTTAAAGAGCCTGAGTCTCAAATTCGAACCTTAACGTACAGGGATTAGGAGATACAGTTGGGGGGCTGCCGCCCCCCAAACCCCCGCTTCCGTATATGAAAGGGATTGTGCCCTCCTCAACGCCTCGCTCTTTACGCTAAAGTTTTATTGTTTAAAAAAAAAGTTGTGAGAAATTCAAACTTTGGCGTAAAGAGCGAGGCGTTGAGGAGGGCACAGCCCCTTTCATATACGGAAGCGTTGGTTTGGGGGACGGCAGCCCCCCAACTGTACTTCCTAATCCCTGTACGTTTTAAGGTTCGAACTTGTGACTCAGCCTCTTTAACTCTTTAGAAAACGTTGTTTTTTTCAAATAATTTCTGCACGTATTTTTACAGTTTATTACTTATTATTGCTGGATTAATTGTTAGCTGATCGTGTCAGGAGTTAAAGTTGGGGGGCTGCTGCTCCCAAACCCCCCGCTATTTAAGATTCTTGTGTTAAGGCTTTTAATTCCTGAATACTCGAATCAAAAACACATTAAGATTTTCTTTTTTCAACTTTTCTTCGGGCATGCGGGTATACTGCATGTTATCAAAGCAGTGGAGACTTACCTGTAAACGAAAAAAAATAAAGCAACAATCCTAAAATGCTTTATTTTTATACTATTAAAACCTTTTTTAATTTTCATCAGACGAGACGTAAGGTTTTACCGACTTTCGTAATTAAAATATCTTGAAATTCATCAGTGAATGACGTAGTTCCGAGAAGAATGCCAATGCAAGCTCTTGACGGCATTCGTCTAACATGGGCTCTTATGGGAAAAAACGAGGTTTTTCGTAAATGTAAATTGGGGGGATAATTTTTTCGGTCTTAAAATATCAAAAGGCCCTAACAGGTCGAATTCCGCTTCGAATGAGTCCTCATTCACCCGGATCCGTTGCCAACTGTGGCCTGTAGGCGTGGCTAACACAAAAAAATCTGATGAACATTAAGTGGCCATATTTGGTTTTTGGAAAAACAGAGAAGGAGTCATCGGATTGAGCTGAAAATTTGTGTATGATCTCCCAGGGCCTAGGAAAGCTTAACGTTAAAGGGGGGCTGTGGTGGGAGGTCCGAAACTTCCGGCCCACTTTCCCTTATGAAGATAAAGTCGGAGGGGGGTGAAATTTTTCACGTTTCTTAGTTTGAGCTTAGGCTACAAAATGCAATCACCGCCGTCTCTCTGCGGCCGCTAGGACCGGATATCGCTTAACATTGTGGTGCGTCACCTCTTTAAAGAGGAACAAGTGTGCCTCCTTGATACTGCTACTACCGCAGTACTACATTTAAAATATTGATGGGAACTTTGTAAATTAAAAGATTCAAACGATCAAAATTTAACAAGAGTAGGGGTGACAACCCCCATGCCTTCTGAAGACCAGAACATAATGTGTGTTTTACTGAAAGCAAAATACCTACAAAGTATTTTCTTTTTTTTGAGTTTAATGAATAAAAAATTATTGACTATTCCAAAAATAAACATCAGCATATATATTAAACTGCCATTCCAAGAGCATTTTTTATTTATTTCAGTAAAGTGCAACTTATGTTCTGGCCCTGATAAGGCATGGGGGTCGTCAACCCAACTCATCTTAGTTTTTACTCGCTTTGAGTTTGACTCCGTTATTTATTGTAATTTCTGTTCGTTTTGGGTTTCATTTATTTATTGATGGTGATTTGTGGTAGTTTTACACCTTGAAAATTATTTGACTTCATTTATGCTCATTTTTGGTGTAATTGAGCTCTTTACTTTTATTTGAAAAACTTGTTTTGTGGAAAAAGTTTTCTAAATTAATTTAATCACAAGCAGGCTACAGGTGTTGAATAAACGTGTTTCCTTTTCTTGCTTATATATATATATATATATATATATATATATATATATATATATATATATATATATATATATATATATATATATATATATATATATATATATATATATATATATATATATATATATATATATATATATATATATATATATATATATATATATATATATATATATATATATATATATATATATATATATATAGATATATATATGTATATATTTTATATTTCAGTAAGGCTAATCCTAATTGATAAAGCTGGTAACACGAGCAGGAAAAATTATATTTCTTTCTATTCTAAAATTAAATCCAGCATCCACATACTGTTAAGAAAATAGAAAGTTCACTTAAATCTTTTCAATCTAAGCGTAAAATTTTACAAAGTCTTAAAAACATCATCCTTCGGGTATTTCTCCAAACCTTAATAAATCGGATCTATTTATTTCTACTGATATTGAGGTTGAGTATACATTCACTATGTTAATTGTCCTAAATTACATTTTTATTGCCTCATAGGAGCATAATTTTTTACAACAGCTTTTATTGAAAGTCGTAAACAGAGATTTTAATTAGTCTTGTATGCTATTACTTTTTGTTTTATGTGTTTCGTTCTGAGAGGTTTTGGCTTTCTTATTACTTGAATTACTAGATGATCATAAGGTTTATATTAAGCAACGAAGTATGCCAAATTATTTGGGGAAGGAAATAATAGTTATAACATAAATGATAATAAGGAACTAATAAATGGAATAATAAGTAACTAACAAAGATAGGACAAACCCTATCTCTAAGGCCGTATCCAGGGAGGTTACCAGGTTTAAACACGCCTCTATCCTTCCGAAACTTTTGTCCGACTCGGAAAAACGTAAACAAAATGCATACAAACAAACTTTTGATGCGTCTTTAAAGTTCATTTTTGTGACCCCCACAAAGAATACCCCCCGAACAAAAATATTACATGCACCCTTGCCTATCCCCCTTCAAGTAAACAAAAATAAGTCAGCCTTTTGTATGGATATGCCCCTCCGATAGGTATTTTATATATGTTTTCTTAACTACAAAAAAAAACTCTAGGTTTAAAGAGGGAAATTAATTTAGCAAACCTAAATTCTTGAATTGCCTCGGCGAGTAATTTTAGTCGCTCTTATCATGGTTGGCAATAACTGCAACCATTGAAAGAGAAAACCACGGCCCATAGTAATCGAAATCTTTAAAAAATGGCTTAAAACTATCTAGTGAACGAAACTTGCCCTTTAATACTGATTCAGGAACGGGAACTATTATTTCTGTTAATCTTATTAATACAAGTCTATTGCAGAAACGAATTTAAGAGAATCTCAGTATAGAGCTTGAAACCCATAGAAAATGGTGCCAGATTGAAATTAAAAGTTGACTAAGGATGTTCACAAAGGACTTTATCTTCAATTGCTGCTATGGTTGTTTCTACATAACCTAACTATCAATTTACATTGCCGTTCATGTTATACAGTAAAAACTGTGGGAAAAATTGGCTAGTTGCTCTTTAAAATTTGAGTTCGGTTTCAGCTCAATAAATTGCTCGAGGAATCTACTAAGTTGCATAACTTGACAACTAGTTTGCTCGGACAAGCCAAGATTGCCCTTGTGTGAGCAATGAGCAATTTTAGTTGCCGTCGTATTCACAATGGATAATATATTCCATGACTGTTGTTTTCAGAGGCGAAACTAGAGCAAGATCTTCAGCAGATCTTGAGGCAATTTAAAAAGTGCACCAATAAGCAAAATCTTGGGTGGGGTGTTGCAATTGTGACAAGGGTGCAAATAATTGAAAAATTTATTTAAAAAAAGAGTGAAAAAATTAGGGTACCGGAAAAAATATTGGGGGGGGGGGGTCCTCCGGTTCCCTGCATCCACCAGTGGTTGTTTTCAAAAGATCCAACCATCAATCAAAATGACTTATGCTTATGTGTCGTAAAATTCCTAGGAAAATAGCGTAGTTGCATGTTAAAGCCCAGTCTTTATTATGGCTTTTTTCAGGTGAAATCGTTGTACAGCCACTTCAAATTCGTGATTTTAAGCCTTAAAAGCACCGATTAAAAAAAGAGCCTCTAGGGAAAGTAAAAAGCACGGACAAATTCGCCTGAAAAGCCAAATTTAACTCATTACCTAAAAGTTGAATTCCATCAGCTGAATACATTGTTTCTTATGGCAACTGAAATTGTTTAATTTGGCAAATGAAGTGTCATGGCAAGGGAATATGTGCCATGACAAAGTAAGACACTTTTAATGCATGATTTTTTTTTATATAGATGCACAAATGTATTTTTCAAAATATAGAGGGTACAAATATAGAAAGGAACAAAAAAAACAGTTCGTGGTAACAAACCATAAGTAAGGAGTGACTCGGCCCAATAGTAACCGAAACTCTAAAACGCGGAAGTTTGACAGCAATATATACATCAAAAGAATTCGCTTTTAATGCTGATTCCAAGTAAAGATAGTTCATTAAGTTTAATGTTACCCATCAAACGCTAAGAACCTGAGAAACTTTGCCCAATTTTTGAAAAGGGGGAGGAAAGGGGGTAAAAAAATTTAGAGGTCCTAATGAAATTCATACCATCAGATAAAGAATATCAATGAACTCCACTGTAGAGGTTTAAAGTTCAAATTACAAAAAAGTGAAATTTTATTTTTTGCCAGAAGACAGATGACAAATGTGTGTTCATTAGTTTTTTGGTTTAATTATTTCTATTTAATTTTTTTTTTTGCATGAAATAGAACCAATGATTTTAGGAGATAGGAAGAGCTCTTTTAAATGACAATAAAAATTCTAGTGCCCTATTCAAGTGACTAGAAAAATTGGAGGACAACTACCCCCTCCAATGACCTTTCTTCCCCAAAGACATCCAATCAAAATTTCGAGATTGCCTTTTGATTCAAAATTAAATAAAAAAATAACAAGTTTTTTTTAAACTGAAAGTAAGGAGCGACATTAAAACTTAAAAGGAACAGAAATTAATCCATATATGAAAGTGGTTGTCCCCTCTTCAACGTCTCGTTCTTTACGCTAAAGTTTTTTATTGTTTTAAAAAATAAAGCTGTGAGACAGAGTCAAACTTTAGTGGAAAGAGCGAGGCGTTGAGAAGGGGACAGCCCCTTTCATATGCGAAATAATTTCTGTTTGTTTTAAGTTTTAATGTCGCTCCTTACTTTCAGTTTAAAAAACTTGTTTTTTTTTATTTAATTTCTGATCGGTTTTTAGTTAATGCAGCTTTTATTTGCATAAAAATGTTACTTTTCTTTTGCTAAATGGATGTCTTTACAAATTAACTTACGTAACTAACTTCTATATTCGTATATTTTTCTTCTGGCAAAAAATACAAAGTTGCAGATTTTTGCAGATATGAGCTTGAAAACTATGTAATAGGGTTTTCTAATACGCTGAATCTGACAGTGTGATTTTCATTAAAATTCTTTCACTTTTAGGGGTTGTTTCCCCCCTCTTTAAAAAGTCGGGTAAATTTTACCGGGGCCGTAGCCTTTGATGAGTAATACTAAACTTAATAAAATTTATACTCGTATATTTAGAATCAGCATTATAAACACATTCTTTTGATACATTTATTGACATCAAAATTCCGTTTTTAAAAGTTTCGATTACTATTGAGCCGTATCGCTTGTTTTTTTATTGTTTTTTTTATTACGTATATGTTATTACGTGTATGATGGGGTTCTCCCCTTAGTCAATACCACGCTCTTTATTTTAAAAGTAAAAAAAAAATTATAATAACAAAACCTGGAACCACAAAGGCTGTTTAATTAGAATAGATAGCTCTTTTGAAAGCACTAAAAAAACTGTAGCGTAAAGAGCGAGGTATTGACTTGGGGAGAACCCCCTCACATACGTTATAATTTCTGTTCGTTTTAAGTTCTAATATTCCTTCTTACATTTCAGTTGAAAAAACTTGTTTTTTTAAATTTAATTTCTGATCGTTTTTTAAATTATTCTTGGAAATCCGGCGCCCCATTCATAGAAATGTCCTTTACCCCAAAGAAACATCCTCTACGGAAATATTCTCCAAAGTAACCCCCTCCTCTAGCCCCCCCCTTCAGAAAAAATCCTTCCTGAAAATGGTTGTATACTTCCCAATAACCAATAAATAATGCTGGCAAGTCCGGCACCCCCTTCATGGAAATTTCCCTTCCCCCATGAAAACTTCCTTCATGATCAGATCCTCCAACATAACCACCGACCCACCCTTCCCTCCCACTACGAGAAAAAAACCTCCTGAAAACTTCTATATACTTCCCAATAACCAATACTATATGTTAACATTGGGTAAAGTTCATAACTTTTAGCACTCCCTCTGGGAACTTCGGGGGATTAAGTCATCCTAAAAGACATATTTATCAGTTTTTCGACCATGCTAAACAAAATGGCTATCTCATATTTTTGATCGGGTGACTCTTGGAAAAAAATAAGCGTGGGAGGGAGCCAAGTTGCCCTCCATTTTTTTCGGTCACTTAAAAAGGGCACTAGAACTTTTAATTTCCGTTCTAATGAGCCCTCCCACGATATTCTAGGACCCCTGGGTCAATACGATCACCCCTGGGAAAAAAAAACAAACAAACAAATAAACACGCATCCGTGACCTTTCTTCTGGCAAAAAATGCAAAATTCCACATTTTTGTAGATAGGAGCTTGAAACCTCTACAGTAGGGTTCTCTGATACGCTGAATATGATGGTGTGATTTTCATTAAGGTTCTATATCTTTTATGGGGTCTTTCCACTCTTTTTTAAAAATCTGCCAATTTTTCTCAGGCGAGTAACTTTTGACGGGTAGCACTAAACTTGATTAAAGATATATATTTGGAATTTGAATTAAAATCTGATTATTTTGATATATCTATTGGTATCAAAAACCCGTTTTCTAGAGTTTCGGTTACCATTGAGCCGGGTCGCTCCTTACTTACAGTTCGTTACCACGAACTGTTTGATAGCTGAAAGGTCCAGTAACTATAAATTTGAGGAAGACATACCACTTCCATAATCCCTCGGAAAAGGCCGTAAGTAACGCAATTTCCCCATTGTACAAATATAGTACTTGTTATTGGGATATATGGGGTTGTTTTGTTGGGGGGGGGGATCTCTGCTGTGGAATTTTAGCGGGAAGTATTTTTTTGGGTAGGAGATTTTCTTAGGAAAATTTTGCACGAGGAAGGACAGGGGATTTCCTGGCACTATTTGAGATACGGTAAGAAATTACACAAAAAAAACTGTTTCAACTGAGGGTATGGAGCAACTTTAAAACTTAAAACGAACAGAAATTTTTACATATTTGTTGAGGACTGTCCCTTCCTCAACCCTTGTTCTTTACGCTAAGGCCGTGATTCCCAACGTGGGGGGAATATAGTGGGGTATGACAATATTTTGGTGGGCATGAAATATGGCCATGATTCATATATTACCATATAAGGCAAAGATATACTAAAGAGAACTGAGCTGATTCTCTGGATACTTCAACTATGCAAGCTTATCTTAGCTTTGACAAGATTTTTTCCAGATACTAAATTTCAGCTGGGGGGGGTGGTGGCAACCTGAGATCGGGAAGGGGAACTGAGGTGGGGGACTGGGCCTGGAAAAGGCCATGGCCATATCCTTAGGCTGACTATACTTTAGAGCCTTAATTTTGAAAAAAAAATTATGTGAAAGACGTCACATTCAAATGTATTTAAAGAGCAAAAAAGATATCGGATAGTATTGCAATGCCGTTATATATTGTATGTACAGCGTTGTATTCAGGCAATATTTTTCATTAGATACCAAGTTAAGGGCCTTATATGATTCCTTCAGGTAAATACACGTAGAATTCTGAATAAGAAAATTTCAATATCACAATGGTGCATTAGGATTTTAGAAAAAACTTGGTGGGACATGGCCCAAAACCGGTTGGGAACCACGGCGCTAAGGTTTGACCTTTTGTCACAATTATTCAAGAAAGAGTGCTCAAATAAATGGACCGTTGAATTTAAATGTGAAATATTTTTAAGGAACTTGAAGACTTTATAGTAAAGAGGGAGGGTAAAAGAAAGGGGCAGCCATTTATATACAGAGTTTTGATATTGTTCCTTACTTTCAATTTAAAAAAAAACTTGTTTTTTTCAGTTAATACCTTCACAAGCAGATTAATTGTTGACCAACAAGTCATTTTTATCCTTTTCAGACGATAGTTGGGCGCATTCAAAATATAAATTTGAACAGAGACACAAAAAAGAGCTTAAGCATTATTTATTATCTTTTTTCATACCGATAAAGGTTTACTTACTAACAAAAAAGCCGTTTCTATGGATACTGTCCTTTTAATTTCAATTTTGACTAAAAAGAGAACATCATTGCATTGAAACTGAGCATTATCCAACATGCTATGTCTCCTCCCTTCTTTTGATAAAGGGGCACAAGCAAAAATCATGTTTTGCAGTTCAACGGTATTTTTCTCAAGTCCACAATAAACATCATAATGAGTAAAAACCGTGCATAATTCTTACTAGACTCAATTAGTAGTATCCCCTGTATTGATTCTGCAACGCCCATAGCAAGGCTTTCTACAACACCCATAGGGAATTACCATAGAGTTTCTACAGCACCCATATCCCTTTTCCTATGAGAATCCTCTGACGTTACAACAACCTTGGCGAAATAATTCTTACTAGACGCAATTCTATAATAGACAGTCGTAATTCCAAAAATACTGAATATTTCAGTCACATGTGCAGTGAGCCTCATCAGCAGAAATCCTAGAATACTTTTGTTAATTATCAGCAGAATACTTTTGTAAATTATCACTGTCTTTTATTTGTACTTTAGTTTTTAATGAAAATAGCAATTTGCAGTTATGCCATCTCCATTTGCAGTTATATAAATAGCCATCTTCATTTGCAGTTATATAAATAGCCATCTCCATTTTCAGTTACTTAAATAGTCATCTCCATTCGCAGTTGTATAAACAGCCATCTCCATTTGCATTTATACAAATAGCCATCTCCATTCGCAGTTATATAAATAGCCATCTCCATTTGCAGTTACATAAATAGTCATCTCCATTTGCAGTTGTACAAACAGCCATCTCCATTTGCAGTTATATAAATAGCCATCTCCATTTGTAGTTATTTGAATAGCCATCTCTATTTGCAGTTATACAAATAGCCATCTCCATTTTTAGTTACATAGATAACCATCTTCATTTGCAGTTATATAAATAGCCATCTCCAATTACATTTATATAAATAGCCATCTCCATTTGCAGTTATATAAATAGCCGTCTCCATTTTCAATTATATAAATAGCCATCTCCATTTGCAATTGTATAAATAGCCATCCCCATTTGAAGTTATTTAAATAGACATCTCCATTTGCAGTTATATAAGTAGCCATCTCCATTTTCAGTTACATAATTAGCCATCTACATTTGCAGTTATATAAATAGCCATCTCCATGTGCAGTTATATAAATAGCCATCTCCATTTGCAGTTATATAAATAGTCATCTCAATCTGCAGTTATATAAATAGCCATCTCTATTTGCAGTTATATAAATGGCCATCTCCATTTGCAGTTATTTAAATAACAATCAAATTACAGTTATATAAGCAGCCATCTCCAGTTGCAGTTATATAAATAGCCATTTCCTTTACAGTTATATAAATACCCATCTCCATTTGTAGTTATGCTGTTTTAATAGTATTGAACACCAAATTTAAGAAAAAGAAACAATAGGTGAAGCATCAGTAAAAAATAGGCTAAAATATATAAAATGAAACAGTTTAAGAATGTGCAGCTATCCCTTGAAACTTTTGTTATCTGGAATTCCAAAGACAGTCGATGATTATTTTACACACCAAAGAATTATTAATTATCAATATCACTATCATTGTCAATTATAAATATCACTGTCACTATCACTAATTATTATTTATATTGTTAATTATTAATTATTTCTATCACTATCACTATCACTATTAATTATCCCTATCACTATCACTAATTATATCATTAATTATTAATTATCACTATTACTATCACTATCAATTATGACTATCACTATCTCTAATTAATAGTTATATTATTATTTATTAATTATCACTATCTATTGAGCAATTTCATAGCGATAATGGTCATTGTGTGAATAAAAATAAATTGTAAGAGGAGAAAGGTGCCATAAACACATTCTATTATAAGGTGGGTTTAGTAGATCTCTCAGCCGAGAAAATTCCCACCATAATTCCCAACCCAACCCCCCACACCCCAAAAAATTCCCTCCGTAGGAGATTTACCCCACCCCCTCAGGAAATTTCTCCCCGTAGAAGATTCCCCCTGGAAATTTCCCCCGTATGAGATGCCGACCCTCCACAAGGTCCGTGAGACCTTGAGACTGAAATTGAAATCTCTTAGTTTAATCTCTTAATCTTCTTAATTAAATCCAATAATTAATATGTCATAACAGTTAACCACCCAGAATTAAATCATTCGAAAGCTTTTTAGGCTCCCGAGCTGTGCCATACTGGGTCAGTTCATTTTTTTTCGTGTCACATCAGAAGTGCGTAAAGTTTAGTAAAATAATGGAATATTTTAAATCGAAGCGTGGAGTGGACAAGATTGCCTTCAAATGGTTTGTTTGCACGAAACAGAAAGACTTAACGGCTGGAGTTGTCAGTTTCGAATGCGAGTTGAGACGATAGACGAATCAAAGGCAAGGCTAGTGTAAGGCAAAGATCAAGGTGAAGGATGGTGCTTTGGATGGGTGTTGTGAACGAACATCACATGCTGAGAACGAGTATAACTTTCAAGTACAGGAACTTCACAACCAGATGAAGAGGAAAGCAACCAAGATGCTTGAAACCCGGCAGCAGATTCTAACCTAGTCTTTGGTCAAATAGTCTGAAGGTAAGAATCTTAAAATTTCTTCCAACTATTTATGCAACATGCTCAGAGCTTGGGACAGGTACACATCGGTGGAGAAAACTACATCGGTTGAATGCGTGGAAGTAGGAGAGTACCTTGCAACTTTCTGCCCCGTGTCTGGAATATATTCGATAGAGCCAAAGATGAACTCCCCAGGACAAACAACAATGTTGAGGGTTATCATAGAAAATTGCAGTCTTCAGTTTCGGGTCATCAACCTAGCCTTTGGAAGTTCTTGGACATCCTCAAGCGTGAACAAGCACTTAACAGGGCAGTTGTGATTCAAGCAAATGCGGGACAATCCAGTGAACCAATTAAGAAAAAGTATGTGGATTTAAATGCCAGAATTCTACGACAGATAGGAAACTACGGGATCGCCGTGACGCTGGAGTACCTGAGGCTTATTGCAAGAAATATTGTGTGGCGTTTCAACGTGTTTTAAAGTGTGGCGTTTCAACCGTGTATGTATTACCGTGTGTAACCAACTATTTGCTTGGCAATTAAAGAGTGTACTCCACTCGCTCTTATATTTTAGGCCGCCGAGAAAGAGAAGAATTTTGCAACAATTTTGAGCCATGGGTGACATCCGAGGTAAACAAGTCTGAGGCAAAGGTAGTCTCTGGTGGCAATTATTTTCGAGAGGGGGGGGGATTTTCAGCGGGAAAAATGACAGGGGACATCTCCTAGGGGGGATATCTCCTACGTGGGAAAATTTACGGGGAGGAAATCTTCTACGGGGGAAAATCTCCGGGGGGGGGGGGGTTCTCGGGGGAAAATCACCGTAACTCACTTTTTTTCTTAAAATCCGAGAGTTTTATTAATAATGAGTTTCTTCCTTTGAAGGGAATGCAGACAAACAGACTATTTGAATCAGTCTATCATGAAAATTTGACCCAGAAAATTTATCCATATCATACAGCTTTTTTACAGCTAAATTTATAAGCTTCATACAACTTTTACATAAAAAGAAAAATCCTGGTATTACTCTAATACCAACGCCAACATCGCATTATAATCAGAATTATTAGCAAAAAAAATCTACCAATTAGTACGGGAGAAGAAAAATTGTAGAAAATCGGATTTATTCTTGCTACCAACCAAAAAATATAACTTCAACCAAGGTTTAAGTCATGTGTTTGAAATGAATTCGTCGGACAAAGGATAACGGTGCGAAACAAGAAACTTTCATAAAACACAATGGAAACCCTGCATAAACTTCTCCTAGCTTATTCAAATTTCAGCACCCTGTGCACAACATAAATATAAATAAACAATGTGCAAAGAATCATTATAAGGTCCGAATAAGAATCATTCAACGACTTTTTGTCGAGCAAACTCGAAAAACAAATTTTATTTTATAAGTATTTATAAATATTTTATAAATATTATATTATAAGAATATTATAATATAATATATATAATTTAAGTATATTATAATATTATATTATATTATAAGTATTTATAAATATTTTATAAATATTATACTATAAGTGTATTATATTATAAATATATTATAATATAATATATATAATATAAGTATATTATATAAGTATATTATTATATTATATTATAAGTATTATAAATATTTTATAAGGAAAGAATTATACAGGCACGACTTAGAGCTGAATATTTACTAATGCATCTTAAATATTAAGTGCGAGGAAAAATTTCAAAATTTTGAATGCTTTCATGTTAATTATTTACACAAAACAAACGCAATAATCTCAGCATTATATTATGTGTTTTGGCTTTTATAATTTTATAATAAAAAAAAGTTCGTGGCAACGAACTGTGAGCATGGAGTGATGCGGCTCAATAGTAACGGAAACTCTAAGAAATAGAGTCTTGATTACAGTAGGTACATCAAACGAATTGAACTTTGATGCTTATTAATTAAAAAAAACTTTTCCACATCCTGGGTTGTCATCCTTAAAGGTTGTCAGCGTTGAATAAAATGGCTACCTAAAAATTTTGATTGGATGTGCTTGGGGAAGAGGTGGGCGTGAGAGGGGGTTTAGTTGCCCTCGAATCACTTTCGACTATTAAAAAGGGAACTAGCCTTTTGAATTTCCAATCAAATGTGCCCTTTTTCAAGTTTCTACGACAAAGATTTCAATAAAAAGCTTGTGTACCCCAAGGACATAACTTATAACCCTTGCCCTGAAGACCATGGGGGGAGCGTCCTGCTCAAAGGTATAATTTCCTGAATTTTAAACTGCGTGGAAAAAAAATGGCTATCTAAAAATTTTGATTGGATATGTTTGGGGAAATGGTGGGCCTGGAAGGGGTCTTAGTTGCCTTCCAATCACTTTCGACTATTAAAAAGGGCACTAGTCATTTTAATTTCCAATCGAATGAGCCCTTTTTGAAGTTTCTATGACGACACGTTCTATAAAAACCTTATGTACCCCTGGGCATAAATTATAACCCTTGCCCTGAGGGCTCTGGGGGAGTGTTCGACTCAAAAACATAATTTCTATCTAAAAATCTACAACACTGAACAAAATAACTATCTAAAAATTTTGATTGGATTTGTTTGGAAAACAGGTGGGCGAGAGAGGGGGCTAGTTGCCCTCAAATCACTTTCGACTATTAAAAAGGGTACTAGACCTTTGAATTTCCAATCAATTGAGTCCTTTTTCAAGTTTCTACGACAAAGATTTCAATAAAAACTTATATGCCCTCAGGGCATAACTTGTAACCCTTGCTTTGAAGACTGTGGGGGGAGTGTCCTGCTTAAAGGTATAATTTCCTGAACTTTAACTGCGTGGAAAAAAATGGCTATCCCAAAATTTTGATTGGATGTGTTTGGGGAAACGGTGGGCGTGGAAGGGGTGTTAGTTGCCTTCCAATTACTTTCGACTATTAAAAAGGACACAAGCCATTTTAATTTCTAATCGAATGAGCCCTTTTTGAAGTTTCTACGACAACGCGTTCTATAAAGACTCTATATGCCCCCAGAGCATAACTTACAACCCTTGTCGTGAGGGCTGTTAGGGGGTTGTCATCCTCAAAGACCTAATTTCCAAAACTTAAAACTACGTTGAACAAAATGGCTATCTCAAAGTTTTGATTGGATGTGTTTGGGGAAAAGGTTGGAGTGAGAGGGGGGTTAGTTACCGTCCAATCACTTTCAACTATTAAAAAAGGTACTAGCCCTTTGAATTTCCAATCGAATGAGCCTTTTTTTGAAGTATCTACGACAACGCCATCTATAAAAACCTTATATGCCCCCAAGCCATAACTTACAACCCTTGCCCCGATGATTGTGGTGGAGTTTCCTCCTCAAAAATATATTTTCTATCCGGAAATCAACTACGCTGAACAAAATGGCTATCTCGAAATTTTGATTGAATGTGTTTGGAGAAAAGATGGGCGTGGGGGGGGGGCTAGTTGCCCTCCAATCAATTTTGAATATTAAAAAGGGCACTAGCTCTTTGAATTTCCAATCGAATGAGCCTTTTTTGAAGTTTTTACGACAACGCCGTCTATAAAAACCTTATATTCCTCCAGGGCATAACTTAAAACCCTTGTCCCGAGGGTTGTGGGGGAGTGTCCTCCTCAAACAGATATTTTCTATCTTGAAATAAACTACGCTTAACAAAAAGGCTGTCTTAATATTTTGATTGGATGTTTTTGGGGGAATGATGGGCGTTGCGGGGGGGGGGGGGGGCGAGTTGCCCTCCATTCAATTTTGACTATTAAAAAGGGCACTGGCCACTCCAATTTCCAATCGAATTAGCCATTTTAGAAGTTTCTAGGACAACTCCGACACTACGAAGTGCCCGGGTATGGAAAAGACGAAACAATACATTGTGCCCACATCGTTCTTTACTTAGGCAGCGCTATTGCGCTGCCTATTATTTAAAATATATAAAATTCACCAAGTTTAATGTTACCCATCAAAAGTTACGAGAAAAAGTTGGTGAGAAAATTCACCAAATTTTTGAAAAAGGGGGGAAAACATCCCCGAAAAACCCGTGATTTTAATGAGAATAACACCATCAGATTCAGCATATCAGACAACCCTACTGTAGAGGGTTCAAGCTTCTATGTACAATATGTGTAATGTTACATTTTTTTTTGCCAGAAGAAAGATCACGGATGCGTGTTTATTTGTTTTGTTTTTTTTCCCCGAGGGGTGATCGTATCGATCCAGTAATGCTTTAAGATCGGGAGAGGGTTCATTTATTGTTATTTCAAAGTTCTAGTGCACTTTTTAAGTGACCAAAAATATTGAAGGGCAGCTAGCCCCCCTCTCATGCCCCTTTTCCCCAAATTCGTTCGGTCAAAATTTTGAGATAGCCGTTTTCTTCACCCATTTTTTACATATAGTATTGTTTATTGGGAAGTATATAGATAATTTAAGGGGGGTCTGTGGGGGAGGGGTTTTTTCTTCAGGGAAAATTTTTGGATTGGATGGAAGTTTCTGGGGATGAAATTTCCAGAGGAAGTTGTACACAAGGGGAATTGGCCAAAATTCATATACGAAATTTACTCATTTTCCGCAGGATAAATTCTCCATGGGGATTATCACCGGGAATAATTCTCTGTGGGGAAATTTTCCACAGCTTTCCATTTGGGGAAGGAAGGGGAGTGCGGGAAAATGTTCTACATAGGGCTGATTTGCCGTGTGAATTGAAAAACAATCAGAGTTTGAATAAAATAAAAAATGTTTTTTTCTAATGAGAGTATGCTAAGGAGAACTTTTCAGGTGGAGTCGTGAGCAAGAAAATTTCTGGAGGATTTTGTAGCGATGATGAAATTGTTCGGAAGTAATTCCCCAGGGGGAACATTTTACGTGAGGGATCTTCCATGGAGGAATATTTCTTGGGAGGGGGAATTTTCATGGAGAGGGAGGTGGGCTTTCTGGCATTCTTTGAAAATGATCAAAAATTTGATAAGAAAACAAGTTTTTTCAAATGAAAATAAAAAGCAAAGCGAAAACTTAAAACGAACAAAAATTATTCCGTATATAAAGTGAGTTGCCTCCTCCTAAATACCCCGCTCTTTACGCTAATGTTAGACCTTTTGTCCAAATTCTTAAAGGACGACTCCTGAAACACAAAGACCGTTTCATTAGAATAACTAACTTTTTTTCAAAAGCGCTTAAGACTTTATCGTGAAAAGAGGGGTATTGAGGAGAAGACAGCTTCCCTCCTATAAGGAATAATTTCTGATAGTTTTAAGTTTTAATGCTGCTCCTTACTTTCAGTTGAAAAAAGAATTGTTTTTTAAAATTTAATATGTATAAAGAAAGCAAGTCTTCTTTAAATTAAAATGAAGAGTTAAAACATTTACTATCCCTACTGTGGTATAATAGAAATGATATATTCTTTAGCTTATATGGTTTGGAGGAAGATGACCTAGGAGAGACCTAAAATGACCTAGGAGAGTGCCAGAAAAACATTCCGAGTGCCAGAGAACGGGAAAATTACCAGAAAACATTATCACAAGAAAGTGCTGATGATCTTGATCTTGAATACTGATGAAGTTAGTTTGGATTTGCAAAAACTCAAAAGCCAGTAGCCATAATAATATGAAACTTAAACATTGCTTAACAAGACTCAACACAATTTCTCTCAACTCCATTTCAGGCATAATTTACTTAGTTTCAAATATTTTAACTTCCAACAGGAGGGAATTTTTAAGGGGAATTTTCGGGAATCGTTTTCATGGGGGGTCGGAGAGGATTCATGGTACTTGTTTGGTAGCCGGGCAACACGCGAGAAATGAAGTTTGGTTAATGCTAATGAAATAAAACAAAGTAGGAAAAAATATAATAGTTCAGTAACAAATTTGGACTATATATTTTCACATTAGGGAGGGGGGGGGGGTAAAGCATGGCATATATTAAATACGTAGCCTAATCTAACCTAGGTACCATTTTTTGTTCCTTCAACCCCACTAAACTAAACTAAAGTTTAAATATTTTGTCGCGGAGTGAGCAATACCTCTCTAGGGAGCGAAAACCTGTTTTGTATATAGCATCTTTGAGATTTCGATGCGGTCTTTCTCGCGTGTTGCCTGGCAACTAAACAATTATCGAATTCTTTCTCATTTTCATACCTAATCCTCTGTTTAGGAGGCACCAGAGCTTCTATATAATCATATTTTAATTCAAGGGATGGCCAATAAACTTCTTTTCTAAAAATACTAATATGGTCTATTTTACAGAAACACACAAACAAAAAAAGCTTTTAAGACAGGATTCATTTCAACATTTCAACATTCATTTCCACATTCAACATTCATTTCAACATTTCAACATTCATTTCCACATTCAACATTCATTTCAACATTTCAACATTCATTTCAACATTTCAACATTCATTTCCACATTAAACATTCATTTCAACATTCAACATTCATTTCAACATTCAGTACAACATTCATTACCTTTATTGGCTGGCCATCTGGTGTTTGGTGATCTCTACATGATTCAACTATGCGCAGTGCCATCCAGCAAACTTGTTGAGCATGTGTGGCGCTCGGACGATGCAAGCCAGCTGCTACACAATAAGCATCCCCAATAGTCTCAACCTGTAATGAACATGTCTTATTTGTGTACTTTATTTTTCATTTGTCCATATTTTTCATTAATTTTTAAAACATTTCTAAGAGCAATCATCTTAAGAGTAAAAGCTAGGAACTATAAATCTAAGTCATTTTACTTACAAATTTGAGTTTCTTTCTCTTTTTTCCTACTAGCGGTTTGAACTTTTATTTTTTGACTTTTTGAGTAATAAAAAAAAACAATTTCAATTTGAAGTTTAAGTGCAAAACATGTTTTCAATTAAAATTAAATGACAATATAAAAATGGGTAGAACTTTAGTAAAAAAAAAGAAACTTTTTGATTCAAATACTAATGAGTGCATACATATTTTGGTTTCATATTCAGATGCATTAATAAACTATAAAAAAGAGGATAAATAAAATTTATTTAAAATATTATGAAAAATTAGAAGAAAATATATAAAGTTAAAAAATTACGCTGCCATAATCCAAGTCGTAGCCCTGATGACCTGCAGGATCCAAACTCACCTAACAGTATTTACACTGACGTGAATGTGGCTCCTCCCATGTTAAATGAAGTCCAACAAGCAATCAATTGCCTTAAAGGCAATAAAGCCCCTGGTCCTGATGCCATTCCGGCTAAACTTCACAGTATGGAGGGACAGCACTTGTCAGCAGGCTTCATAAACTAACATGTCGTGTATGGGAGGAAGAGATGGTTCCACAGAATTGGGGAGACTCTATCATCCTTCCAGTCTTCAAAAAAGGACTGAAGACAAAATACAGCAGTTATCGCAGGATTTCTCTCTTATGCATCGCTGCAAAATATTAACTAAAGTACTACATCATCGTTTTCGTATCCAGCGCAGCGTAAAGACAAGGCCCAATCAAGCAGGATTCCACCCAGGCATGGGTATAATTGACCAACTATTCGTCTTAAGACAAACCCTTGAACACAGGGCAAAACATCAGAAACCAACAGTGTCTCTATTCATAGGTTTTATTATAGCTTTTGATTCTGTTCTAAGGGATGGAATCTGGAAGGCCATGACAGAGGATGGAGCAACAGGCAAGATAGTCAGATTTATCCAAGCATACTAACAGCATACACGAGCCCAAATTCAGATCGGTGGAGAACTCTCCTTGATGTTCCATATTGATTTTGGTGTCCGAAAGGAATGTATATTGTCTCCCGTCTTATTTAATTTCGTGATCGACTGGATTATGACCAGAGCAATGACTACCTTTCCAGGCGTTGAAGTAAGTCCCAATTTTGTGATCACCGACCTGGAATACGCCAACGATATTTGCTTGTTAGCTAAATCTCGTTCAGGAGCCCAATCTATGCTATCGAAGGTAGCTGAAGAATCCTCTCTGGTCGGCCTAAAAGTAAGCTCCTCGAAGACAAAATTCATGGCGTCTGGTATTTCATCTCAAGACCCCCCCCCCCCCAATTTTACTAGAACAGTCGCCCATAGATGAGATACCTGAATTCAAGTACCTAGTCTCTCTGGTAGACCCAATAGGAGGATGAACATCATTAATACAGTCAAGAATTGCTTCAGAAACTTGAGTCTTCACCCAGCTAAATCACTCGCTATGGAACCAGAAAAATGTTCGTCTGAAGACAAGAATAAGGATTTACCAGGCCCTTGTTCGGTCTGTCTTACTATATGGCTGTGAGACATGGACTATGAAAGTATCTGACATTCAAGCCCTCGACGTATTTGACCATTCATATTTAAGGAGAATCATTGGCATTTAACTCAGTGATCGTGTCAGCAATGTCGAACTCCGCAAAATCTGCTATCAGCTTTCTGATTTGGCCACTATAATTAAACATAGAAGACCCCGATGGTTTGGCCATACACTTCGCCGCCCACATCACACCTTTGTCAATAAAGCCCTCAGATGTATACCTCTTTCGGGATGGAAAAAGCGACACGGGGGACAAAAGAAAACTTGGCTCGCCTTCATCAAGGCTGACCTAGACCCAATCGGTGGGTTCAAGAAGTATGGACGAAGATGGGAAAATTCCTGGCTCGATTTGATTGAGCCACTCGCAAACGACCGAGACTCTTAGCTTATTACAATGACGAAGCTACTGGACGACAGGGAGAGCGGATATGCTTGAGTCCTGCTACAAGTACAAGTAAGTAGAGACAAATACATTAAAGTGATTAGTGCTATGTACGAGAATAACACTACTGCGGTTAAGGTAGGAAATGATGTTAGTAGCTGGTTTTGTATTAAATCAGAAGTTAAGTGGGGTTGTGTTTTATCTTCATTTATATGGATAGTTTTGATGGACTTTATCATGGGAGAACAAGGAATCAAATGGGGAAGAAAAACTTTTTTTAAGGATACTGGATGAAAGTGCGAGCAAAATAAATGAAATTTTAGAGGTTTTGTGAGTTTAGGGTACTTGAATAGGTTGGAGAATATTAAGAAGACTAAGTCACTAATGTGAAGATGAAAAGGTGGCGTTGGGTAACAAAAAGATCGATCAAGAGGACAGCTTCACTGACCTTGGCAGTATTATTCGTTAAGACCATGGGTGTTATGAAGATGTCGAAACTAGAATAGCCAAGGCTCAGGGTATCTTTTTTCTCAGTCTAAAAATGTTTGGAAGAATAGGAAGATAACTCTGTAAACCAAGATTAGAAAATTGTAAACTACAATGATGACGGGGGTCAAATATTATTTTTAAACCTGGATGCTCCAAAAAATGGAGGGAGATTTGCTGGATGTTTTTCCAAGAATTTGCCTACGGATTGTTCTGGGCTCCCAACTGGCTTCCTTGCCCTTATACCTTAGATGCGCCTGTGCCTCCAGAGGCACCCAGGGAATCAAGAAGGAGCCACCAATCTTCCCGCCAGTTTGCTGCTGCAACTATGTCCTCCTACTGAGGTTGGATTGTTGTGTGCAGGTTACGGAGATCTGTCTGGTACGTTCGACGCAGGGTGTTCCTGGCTCTGCCCCTGAGGCGTGCACCAGATGGCTACCAATGGAGCACTGCATTTGTGTAGTCGGAGATTTTCCATATGTAGTACGTGGCCCAGGTATCTCCGTCGGCCGAATCTTATGATACATATCACAAGAGGCTGGCCAGTCTTGTCACGGATGGATTGGTTTGTTGTTCTCTGCTGCCAACAAATGTTGAGAATTCTTCTGAGACATGTGTCTTCGAAAGCAAGTATTCTTCTTTCTTGTTCCTGGTTCAGGTGCCAGGTTTCGGCTGCGTAAAGCAGCACTGGCATAACATTACTATTGAGGAGTCGTAACTTTAGCCGTATAGAGAAGCTTTGGGACCGCCATACTTTCCGTAATCTATTGAAGGCCCCATTGGCTTGGCCAATTCTTCTTAGCAATTCTTGTGTCGTCGATCCGGTACTTTTTATTATTCCCCAGTATTCCCAAGCATTTGAAAAGGACGACTTGCTATATGTGTTGGTCTCCACAAGTGATGCTCGGGGCTGAATCTGTGGCGGCCATGCATTTTGTTTTCTCATTATTTATTTTCAGGCCGACATGGCCACCTCTCTCCCAAATTTTGTCGAGGAGTTCTTGGAGTCTTTGCTTACATGATTCTAGGACAGCGATGTCGTCAGCGAAGTCTAAATCAGTGAGGCGTCTTTCTGAATTCAGCTAGATTCCGTCTGTGCTTGTACTTCGCAGTATGTGATCAATGACGATTACGAAAAGTAGCGGTGACAAGACGCTACCTTGCTTAACTCCTGACAGAATGCGGAAGAAACGAGTTTTTCCATCTGGTGTCTTTACACAGCACTCGATATCTTCATAAAACACAACAGTCAGTGAAACTATCTTTCAGGGATTCAGTAATGCAGTAGGATCTTCCACAGACTTTGGCAGTCTACTGAGTCAAATTCCTTCTCAAAATCGATGAATATAATACAGATTTTGGAGCGCCATTCCCTGCTTTCTGCCGTCAGTAGCCGTAGGGTAAATATCAAATCTGCACATGAACGGTTCGGTCTGAATCCATGTTGCTCGTCGCAAAGGTGTCTGTCGAGCTGCGAGCTGATTATCTGCGGTAAAATGTGCGTCAGCAATTTGCTAGGTATGGAAAGCATGCAGATTCCTCGCCAATTGCCTGGGAAGGACGCATCGCCTTTCTTAAGGATCCTCACAAGCGTGCTGCTTTTCCAATCCGAAGGTATTTTGGCGGTCGTCCATATTACTGCGAACAACGCTGTCCAGAACTTGAGGCAGGTCATAACAGTCGCTTTGATCATTTCCGCGGTTATCCTGTTTTCGCCAGGATAACCCATTTTTCCCATGTTTTTTCCCATTTTTCAGCTTCTTTGCTGCTTCTATAATTTCAGTGGATGACGGTGGATCCGTGCTGATATCTAAGGAAAACAGTGTTGTTGCTGGGATCTCTGGGGGATCCTCTGGTGGAGGTCTATTCAACAGCTTCTCGAAGTGACTGGCCCAAACTTTAGTTACGTCAGACTGCTGTGTCATCAGGATGCCGAAGGGGTCTGTTACTGGTCCATGTTGAATAGTGGATTCATTTCCAATAAACTCATCAGTGATTTTATAGACGGCTCTTGAATCACCTCTCTCCGCCGCCTCTTCTGCCTGCGCTGCTTTAGCTCCAGCAGGTTTCTCTGGTCTTTTCTGGCACTCTTCTTTACCTCTTTATCCGCGGCTCTGTATTCATCGTTTCTGAGGATCTGTTGGTCGGGGGTTTGTCTTTGGATAAGTGATGCTTTTACTTTTGTCCTTGTCTCTATGAGTTCTCATGTTTGGTCAGATAGCCACTGGTCTTTTGGGCTCTTGCGGTACCCAATGGTGGCTTTTGCAGCATTGTGAAAGCACAACTTTATGCTTTCCCAGTATTGATAGCTATCAGCATCATCTAGTAAAGACAAGGCTTCAAATCTATTCCGCATCTCTAGTTTAAATGCTTAGTTGAATTCTCTCAACCTCAGTTTCTCCGAGTCAAAGACTGGGTTTAAGGGAGCCTTATTTGCTTTTCTATTTCCTTTAATTTGAGGCGGATTTTTGCTGCCATCAGATTATGATATGAGCCAACGTCAGCTCCTCTATATCCCCTTATATCAAGTAGGCTTGTATCAACTATTAGTCCCAACTGACTAATAGTATTTAAAAAGTAAGCTGTACGAAAAGTGAGGCTCAACCCCGCTTACTAGGGCTATAATGAGAGAAAAGTTGAGATTGCTAAGGCTCGTTCTGTGGATGAAGGACGACAAATTGCCAAAATTGTCCTTGTCGGCCAACCGTAGGCTCGTTCTGTGGATGAAGGATGACAAATTGCCGAAATTTTCCTTGTCGGCCAACCGTTTAGGGTTAAACGGAAAGCAGGTCGTCCACGATTGGAGTTGGAGGTTGTCATGAAAAAATATTTGAGGGAAATGGGAACTTCCTATGAGGGTTTAAAGAGGGAGGCGTTGAATTGAATGGGATGGAGTAGGAGCGTGCGTAGCTCTGTTGAACTCAGGTTGTTTGGTGCTGCGGTGAGTTGTTAGTAGTTTTAGCAGTATTATGGGATAGAGTTCGTTCTTTACTAGGTTATCAAAGGTAGGTCTACTAGATAGTTGTAGCAGTAATAGCAGTAGCAAGTAGCCACAGTTGCAGTTACCGCAGTCATATTTAGATATAGCAGCAACCGCAGTTCCAAGTACTCTCAGTAGCGCAAGTTTCCACTTAATGCCCTTAGTCATTCCAGAAATATTCCAGATACAGCCTTTTAATATCAATATTTATTTAAACATCCCCCTGAACATAACCTAAAAGATTTAACTTAATACCTTAGATGTTGTAAATACACTCTTATGACGAACTTGGTTGGACACACCGTCTCTTGATTTATCTTACCACCCCTAATAACTTGCTCTGAAAGTAGTTGTTCGTGGGATGTTGCGCATATCTGGATATACGTAGTACCTTTTGATCTAGTTTAACTCACTCCATAACAGTTCTAGAATATAAAACTTACTACCCTATCCTTTCCCTGAGATACTGTATTTATGCCCCTTTGACAATCTGGACACACTTGAAGGCTTTTGATTTAGTTTAGCCGTAGTAACAGCAGTAGTAGTCTTAGTAGTAATAGAAGCAACCCTGAAAGTTCCAATTTAATACCCTCGCCCGTTCTTGAGGTATTACTGACAGGTTCTTTTGATAAACAGCAGGTACATAGTGCCTTTGATTAAGTTTTATAGATACCTGAGCCTTCCCTCAAAATTTCTACTTTATATCCTATTTATGTCCGAAGATATCCCACATACGCCATTTCGACAACCTGGACGAACCTAAACTATTTTGATTTAAGTCTATAGTAGCAGTGTTTTTAGAAGCAGTAGCAAAATGGTAGTAATATTCGTAGCCCTGAAAGTTTTTGTTTAATACCCAAAGGGTTGCTAAGATGCTGCTGATACACCCCTTTGAGAACCCGGATTTACATATTTTCTTTTGGTTAAGATCAGCACCCCCTCAAAATGGGCTTGAAGCTACGACTTAATGCTCTCAACTGTTCCTGAGATATTGTTGATGCGCCCTTGCGGCAACCTGCATGCACATAGTGCGTTTTGGTTTTCATGAAAGTTTAGCTTCAATACTCTTAGCATTAGCAATAGTAGCAGTCGTAGTAGCAATATTTGTTGGATCAGTGAGAGTAGTAGAGATAGCACTAATACTAGTAATAGTATTCATGTAGTACCTTTGTGACAGTTCCCCAACCATCAACATATCCTGATAGTTTGAACTTAATAACTCTATGCCGCTCTTGAGATATTACTGATACATTCTTTTAATAGCTTTCGACTATTAAGAAGGGTACTAGCTCTTTGAATTTCCAATCTAATGAGCCATTTTTTGAAGTTTCTATGACAACACCTTCTATAAAAACATTATATGCCCCCAGGGCATAACTTAAAACCCTTGCACCGAGGGTTGTAAGGGAGTTCCCTCCTCAAAAACATATTTTCTATCTGGAAATCAACTACGCATAGTTTGTATGTGCATAGTGTGTTTTGATTTAGTTCAACATCCCCCAGAACAATCCCTGACAATCTAACAATCTAATCACAACAATCAAAATACCACTGGTCTTAGTAGTAATAGTACTAGAAACAGTAACAGTAGAAGTAGGCTTACTACTACCAGTCGTAACAGTAGAATGCACATAGTGCCTTTTTGCTAGATCAAACTTTTTGATTTTTGCATAGTGCCTTATGATTTAATTTAACATCCCCTTGATGTTTCTGTGAAATTTCACTATTATTGCCTTAACCTAAAATTTTAACTTTACCTTGGTAGTAATAGTGGTACTGGCATAAGTGGTAGTGGTAGTGGTAGCAGTAGAAGTAGTAGTAGCAGTAGGGGCATATTACCTTTAAATTGATCCAAACTCCCAATCAAACACACCGACAGTCTCAGTTTAAAACTCTAAGCTGATCCTGGGATTTAGCTTTTACGCCCTTATGATAACCTACATCCACATAGTGTTTTTAATTTAGTTCAATATTCCCTGAAAGTTTCACCCCAATACCCACAGCTTAAGTAGTAATAGTAGTCATAATAGTAGCAGTTGTAGTAGTAGTTGTAGCGCAAGTACCAGTTGTAGTACTAGTGCTAGTTGTAGTACTAGTAGTATAGTAATAGTATGCATATAGTAATTTCTAACTCAATACCCAAAGCCGTTCTTTGGATATTGCTCATACGCCCTTTTTACAACCTACATGCTCATATTGTGCTTTGCTTTATTTCAACATAATCCTCCGCATTATATGAAAGTTTCACCTTAATGCCCCAGCCTCAGTAGTAGTAGTAGTAGTCACAATGGCAGCAGTAGTAGTAGTTGCAGTAGCAGTAGTAGCTGCAGTGTGCACATATTAACTTTTGGTTAGCTCAACAACTCCCTCAACACGCCCTGAAAGTTTCAACCTAATTTTCTAAGTTGTTCTTGAGACACTGCTGATACATCCTTTTGACAACCTGCAAGCCCATAGTGCGTTTTGATTTAGTTCAGCATAGCTAAATAATTTCCTAGACTACACTAATTTGCCACTTGCGAAAAATTAAGAGAGAAAAACAGGTTTAATTTAAATAAAGCAGTGGAACAAAAAACAAATAAAAAAAAACTTTAACTAAACAATAATTGGTAAAATAAAATCAGAATATTTTGGCTCCATGTTCGGGACCCTTTCTCGACGGAAAGAAAGAATAACACTTTTAAAGAATAAAAAAAAGTTTTTTGGATAAAATCATCAGAAAGAACGACAAACTAAACACAGGGAGAAAGAAACCAGAAATAAAAATAACTAAAAAAAAAAAACAAAAACAAAATTGGTAAGACATTTTTTTTTCTTTCTCCTGTGTATTTACTTTGCCGTTGCTTTGGATGGTTTTATTCTAAAAACTGTTTTCTTCTTTAAAATTATTTTTCTTCTTTCCTTTGAGAAAGGCTCTAGGACATGGAGCCGAAATATTCAGACTGTTTTATTAATTAATGTTTTGTTGATCTTTTCTACTTCGTTTTTTGCTCCAATGCTTTATTTAAATTAAACCTATTTCTCTCTTAATTTTTCGTTCAACATACCCTAAACAGTTCCTGAACTATTCACCTTAACACCCATAGCCTCAGCAGTAACAGTAGTCACAGCAGTATTAATATTGATATTATATAAATAATGCCTCTTTGTTAGTTTCAACACCTCCCTCAACTCATCCTCAAAGTTTGAACTTAATGCTCTAAGATATTCCTGAGAAACTCCAGATACACCCTTTTGACAACCTGCTTGCACGTACTGTGTTTTGATTAAGTTCAACATTACCCCTAAGAAATTCCTTGAAAGTTTCACTTTAATAAACTTACCCTTAGTACTAGTAGATTTAGTAATATTAGGAAGAATAATAGAGTTGGCAGTGATAGTAGAAGTAGTGGTAGAATGCAAATAGTGTTTTTTCGTTAATTCAAGACCCCCCTCAACTTGCCCTGTAAGTTTCAACTTAATGCTCTAAGCTGTTCCTAAGACATTACTAACACACTCTTTTGGTAACATGCACGCACATAGTGTGTTTTGAGTTAGCTGAAACTCACTGAAAAAGATTCCCTGAATGTTTCACTTTTAAAGAAAGTTTCAAACACAGACTGTGTTAGGTGTATAATTTACATAGTGGTAAATCAAATAGTATTTGATTTTTAACAGTGTAGTTTTATAAACTTTACACCAGCATTTTCAAATATATGTAAAGTCAACCTTTGTTGACTTTACACCCAAGTCTGCCACAAAACCTACAACCCCAAAATCAGTTTAAAAAAATCAAGCTTCCCAAGTCCCCCCTTGCGTCGATTGTGTTAAACATATCAAACAGCTGGCTGAACTCCGAGCTAAATACAATTCCTAGTTAGAGAACAATTCAGACCATGAAGTAGCCATAGAAGACTTGAAAAAACAAGTAGACATGTTTATCAATTACCAAAAAATTGGTAACGATATACTCCATGCACGTGATCTGGAAATTAAAAAATTAAATGGAAATATCAGTTCCCATAATTCCCACCTCCTTCTTATGAAAGATGAACTCTGCAATCCAGAAAACAAACAAGTGGCCCCTAAATTAAAAATCACCAGATTACAAAAGGACTTAAAAAACAATTAAACAATTATTACTACACTAGGGGATAAATTATCAGAGTTCAGTAAATCCATCATTAATTGCAGAGTATCCCATGAGAGCATACAGATACCTACGTGTAGTATGACAACTGATGACGCCTTTGAGTTCGGAAATAGTCCAGTGACTTCCGGTTTTTCACACAAATTATTAGGTGATAATGAACTAAACAAAGGGATTAACAAGGTTATGGAGAAGTCATTACCAGACGATGACATTGTTATTATTTTTGAAAAAATTACGAAAGTGAAAAGGGAAACAAATTTAAAAATAAGCAGAAAGGAAAATGTGATCTGCAAGCATTTTGATAGTGGTTTCTGCAAGTTTCACAAACAATGCAAGTTTCCAAGGCCGTATCCAGGGGGGGGGGGGGTTACCCGGTTTGAACCCCCCCCCCTCGAAATTTTTGACCGAGTCGAAAATGAGTCGAAAATTAGTAAAACCTAGATAAAAATCAGTAAAATTAGTCGAAAACTGAGTCAAAAATTAGTAACCCCCCCCCCCGAAAAAGTCAAAAATTAGTAACCCTCCCCCCGTACAAAAATCCTGGATCCGCCTTTGCAAGTTTCTACATATTTTTCGTCATTTCATTTCGGGAGTTTGTGTGTCTGATAAGTTTATTTTTGACCATGTTGATCTGTGTTCTGTTTTATATTTTATTGATAAGTCGTGTACTTTTGCTCACGCATCTGCAGGATTGGAGCGCAGGTTTAAAACCCAACGTTTTTAGGGTGACGCCGAAAGTATTCACGACTCCCCCCCTCCCCTAGTTCGTGTTCCATTCGACTTTCAGTCTTATCCCCCTGCATACCCGACACAGGGCAGCATACCTCAGGAATCCATCCCTCGAAACAATCCTCGGACCCAAGTACTTACGCGTGCCCAGTCAGTCCAACCCCAACAATCACTTTACTCAATTCAGACCATCCCAAAACCCCCCTCTCTCATATTCCTCCCAAAAATCCACTTCCTTTCGACTCTGTTCTTCTCCGTCGTCCAAGAAGTTACCGACCGGTTCTGGACTCCACCTGTTATTTGCCGAACAAACACAACCCCTCCCCTCTCAGACACCCCCTACCGTACTTCCTTCCCTCAGCATCAACGTGCCCCCCCCCCCCATAAAGATAAAACTCCCAATTTGACTTATTCTCAGGTCACTAGAAAACCTTTCTCTCTTCCCTCGCATTTTATCCCTCCTGGCTACCCTACCAGTATGACACATGCTTAAGAGTAAGCTGGCAGAACGATCCACAGGTAACACCTCCAAGCAGAGTTTCTATAAATTTAAATAGTGAGACGAATTCCACCGTAGTTCCATTCCAATTTAATAATATCCCCATAATTTTTCCGCTGTCCTCCTTTTCTCTCAAGCCTGGTCCAGTCCCGCCTTTTAATAATGCCTCAAAACCATCCCCTTACCCACAGCATCCTTCTCATAAACTTCAACCCGAAATAACTCCATCCTGAATTTAAAAAAAAATCCCAATACCGAAATCGGTTTAAATTTCCAACTTTCCTACTTACCAATGCTGAGAGCCTGAATTTTGATAAAATTACCAAACTCGAGGGTATCTCTGAAATTCATAAAATTAGTATTATTGCTGTGACAGAGGTTCAGTCCCAGAACACAGATTTCCTAAAAATCAACAATTATACTCAGTTTATAAAATTTCACCCTCCCAATCACCCTCTCGGGAAAAAAGGGGGTGGTATATTATTTTTTGTCCGAGATAACCTCCAACCTAAACTCATCCCCACCCCAACCTATCAGATTATGATGAAATTCTATGGCTGAGTCTTAGACCGAAAGTACTTCCCCGCTCTTTCAATTTAATTGTAACCGCCGTCTTTTATCATTCCCCTAACCAAAGTATTGACCAGAAACGCAAATTTATACAACAATTTCTTATAATAGCCAAGTAAAAATAGCGTTTGAGGTCAAACAAATTGCAACAAAAATGATTTTTGCACCAAAAAATGCAGAAAAATCAGGAAAACAATGTACTAAAAGCCCACCAAAATCCACTGATGGGAAAAAGTTTGACAGAGAAAAAAGAGGGGAAAGAGGGAAAATTCTGAAAAAATGCCAGGACCTCTGATTTTAGCACTGTAAATACCCAGTCCTACGTAGTTCAAGTTGCACAACTCGAATTCTGCATCAGAATTATTTTGTCACACTACCGGGAGTATCTGATAGGGTTAGCGGGGGAAACAGGGGAAAATGAGGAAGACTCAGATTCGCTCGATTTCATCGCTATAAAGACTGTTTCTGATATTATTTGAGACGCAGAATCCAAATCTTCCTTCAGAATACTAGTTTTCCCTCATCAGAAAAAACTGTTAGAGGGTGAAAAGTAGGGAAATTGAATTTTCTTTCTTTTTTTTTGGCTGCTGAGCCCATTTCAACAAGGATTCGATCACAGTATATTAAGAATCATCACGGAGTATAACATTGATACAGATTGATTGTACTTCGGTAAATTACAGACTTAAAACAAATCAAAAAATAAAAAACTTAAAACAGGAACTTAGTTGTTAAAATCATCATCAAGGTCAATGCTTTCTGAATTTTGGCAGTCGGTACCATGACAATCGACAGATGCTTTTGTGCAGTGAAGTCCGTTTCTTTTGCAACTGCAATGCTTTGTTTCACAACCTGACTTGAAAGCACATCGTACCATTTTCAGTAGTGCTTCGGGTGTTGGCTTCGAGTCCATCGTTACAGGTACGTACTTGGTTCTGTCTAGCCGCCAACCCCAGTCACAAGGGTCCAGATTAGCTGAGCAACCCATCCATTCCATGACCTGTAGGAAAACTCTGAAGAAGTGAAACTTCGCAGCTGACAATGTCGGAGGCAAGCTTTCTGGGTGGACGAACGAGGTCAAAGAAGCCAGTTTCGTGACAAACATGGTGTGACACAAATCCTGAAGATTGGTATCAGCTTTAGCCCTATAAACAAGCAGTGTGAGCTTTTCGCTTACACTTTTGCCCTGATACTTTTCAGTGTCCTTTTAACAAAACACCGTTGCATTTTTCGAAAATCTTTGATAAAGTCAGACAATAAAAGTGAAACTAGCTTTTCTACACAATAGAGCCACTAGGCTATATTACATCCCGGAGCATTATGGACGGGCAGCTTGACCTCTGTAACTTTCCCAAGCTTGGTTTCTAGTTATCATATGTTTTAGAGTTTGGATGTTCCCGGCTTGGTCTCCACTCGAAAGAAAAGTGGGTAGCTTTCTGGCTGGCAATGGTGAAGAAGCAAGACGAGCAGGTCTGTGTCACTAACAACAAGACAGGTTTCTACCTCAGAACAACTTGTCACTGCGGCTGTCGCAATCATGAAATCTGAATCACCTGAAGCATACACCACGCGACATCCTGACGAGCTTAGCACGCCACCAAGCAGGAGGATGAATTTTCCCTTGTTCTTCTGGTTGTTCAGGAAATAGTATTTTTTGAGGGTTACAGTTGTTGTCCCAGAAAATTCGATATCAGGAGACCTATTCCTTTCGATCTTTTCCAGTGAGACTGGTCTCTTGTTGACGCTGAATCTTCGTATCCATCGAACACAACCGTAGTATTTCCAAATTGAGCTTTGACATAGCTAGCGTTGGCCAGACATATTTGTCCAAAAGTAGCGCCAGTTGTCCAAGGCAATTTATGTAGGAGCCATCCTGGATCTAAAACATATTTGCAACTCGTTGAAAGATTCGCAGAAGAGCCTTCGATCATTTTCCAGAGGGCATTTGAGAGAGAAGCCTTGTCAGATGTGCGTAGTAGTTGGTAGTACCCGAAAAGTGCAGGAGGAAAAGAGCAAAGTTCATAACCAAGAGTATCCGACAGATCCTGACCGTCGGCAGTGGCTACAGCCACTAGTCACTGGAGCAATAGGGTTTGGTCAATCTCGACCGGCTCACCATCAAGCTTCGGAGCCAACTTTGTAGCCAAAGGTACGACTTTACCTTTCCTTTTGAGTACAAAAGTCTCTACTGGCTTTCCAACCATCCCTTGCAGTATGTACAAGCCAACGTCTTTTGCTTCGTCGACGTTGACCTCTGGTGAAGCATTCACTCCGGTAACAATATTCATTAGCTCCTGACCCCCTGTTGAACGGCTGCAAAGGCTCAAGGAACTTGAGCAACTTCTGCAAATCTTTGCTGTCTCTCAATATCCTGGACCCCGATGTCTCAACGTGTTGGTCGCTTGTATGGTAAACAAGCGACTACCAAGGGACACCAAGCGGTCTCTTGGTGTACAGATCGACCGCTGTGCTTCATTTATAACTCTCCCTCTAGTGAGACCGCCAGCGGTCTTCAGAGTTTTCATGAAGACTTGTTCTATAACAAAGTCTGCTACCAGTCCTGACTCCGAATCTTCGGTTCTGTTAACAGAAAAGTGACCAGTTTGGAACTTATCGTATAGTTCTGGCTGCGGTTCTTTCAAGCCGACAAGGGTTTGTAAATGAAGACGGGCTGATTTAGCATATGCAGTTCGACCACATGCCACGAAATAAGGAAGCATACTAAACCAGCTCTGAAGATACAAGTCAAAATCTCCAGTCTGTTCAGCGCGAACTGACACCCTAAGGACTTTATTCATTTCAGAATACTGTTCAAGCCACAGTTTCGCAGTCCTAGATTCGCTAACTAGCTCCTTCTTTGCCTGCTCAATTTCTTCTAAAAGTGAAATCACCGCTGGAGACGCAGAAAGGTCTTCAATAGAAATATTTTCGGATGTTAGCTCTGTATAGACACTGGCTGCGCTCACCATTTGTGGTGCGGGTTCACTTTGTAGACCGTCGGCAGTATCTTCAAAAGCACAAGCAAAAAGTATGATGAGCAGAGCTAAGTCAATAAGAGAATGTACCCTCATTGCTCTGAAAACTGCTTTGCCAGAGATGATGTGTTTTACAGTGTTCGGTGCGTAGATCTGTCCAAGGACTTCAACCAAACCTGCTTCTTCCATAAGATAGCCCATACGCCCAAGAAAACTCACTCTTCCATGAAAGGACCCAAGCATCACTAAGACCTCTGTCAAGGGGCTTCTGAAAGGCGACGATTCAACCATCATTTTCGCTTTCCAATACAGTGGTTGGTCGAAGGTTACGACAGGAATCTGGTTAATTTTCTTTGCCTTCTCTGCAATAAACATCAACGTTGTGTTGATGCACGTGAGATTGGTTGGGTTTAAATCAATCATAGGCTGGAAAACTATCGATGACCGCTTCTGGGTTTGTCCAGCATGAGCTGACTGCATTGCACCTGACCAGCCGACTGGAGAACCTCACAGAGCTAGCTGAGAATTTACCCACATGATATCAAGATGTCTGCCATTGTCTTTGAACTCTGGAAGTACCAACTCTACGTAAGTGAGCTGATTTGTAAAGGCAGCATGCTTTACGTAAGGGTAGATCGGTATAGCAGCTTTTTCTATAATTTCTTTCAAGTCAAAGTCTTGTCAAAATCCAATGACCTGGAAAACCAAAATCTCCCCTTCTTCCCCCCTTTTCCCACTCCTAAATGTTCAGAGGACAGAGTAATTGAGATTCTGATGCAAGATTTGACTTCTACGTTAAAAATTACATCGGAAATCATCTTGACTTGGATCAATCCGAACACTTCTGGATTTTGCGAAATTTCCCCTGGTTCCCCCGCTTTTTCCCTGCCACGGATTTTCCCATGGGTGGATTTTGGTGGGCTTTTTGTATGTTATTCTTTGACTTTTCTGCATTTTTTGGTGTAAAAATCATTTTTGTTGCAATTTGTTTTAGGTTGGGCCTTTTTTTTTTTGCTATTTTTACTAGGCTATAAGTGCTGACTTTGTGTTATCAAAGTATCCGAACGCTGGTATTTGCTTACTTGGCGTTGCGAATGACCTGAGGATAGACTCTATCTGCACCTCTCTTAATATTAAACAACTGGTTAAAATATCTACAACAAAAGGTAACACCTCTCTGGATGTTATTTGTTCAAACATGAGTAAGTATTACAACTCCCTGCAAGCACTGCCACCACTGGGAGGCAGTTACCACTATTGTCTTCTTTTTTCTCCCTCTTCAGCCATTGAACATTCCTTTACTACCTCCATTGGGGTTTGCCATCCCCTCAGTGACACAGGCCTTTTTTCTTTTGGATCATGGCTGACCAGTGGAAGTTGGTCAGACCTTTATAATTCTAATAACCTTGATGACAAAATTTTGATTTTTCACAAAAAACTAAATGATTCCTACTCATTATGTTTCCCAGAAAAAAATCAGAAAATGCTCGAGTGATAAACCTTACATAAATAATCACATAAAAATGTTAATCCTTACGAAAATAAGCTTATTTAACAGGGGTAATTTAGCTGAAGCAAATAAGTTAATAAGGGAATTAAAAAGTCAAATTAGAAAAGCTGCCCGAGCCTACTATAAAAATAAAATTAAATACTTGCGACATGATAAACCAAAGAACTGGTACTCTGAAATTAAAAATATTACCAGCAAGAGTCAAGAACAACTAAATTTTAATAGATAGATAGATATTTATCGCTAATAAAAGCCACTTTAGGCCATGGCAAAAAAAGGAAAATCACACAAAATAATAACATGATTATAACACTCATAGCAAAGTATGGTAGCCTATATAACAATAACAACGCAAAATTAAAAAACATTACAAAAACATAATAAAGCACACAATACCATTAAACTAACATAAATAGATAGATGTATGTTACATCTATCAAGGGCCATGACTACAAAAATAACAAACAAGAAAACAACTTACACACATACAACAATACTTTCCACACTCACCCCACCCCTTTTAAAAAAATCTATCTCTATGTGACATACCCAATTTTATATACTTTGCTATCATTCTTATTGTCCCATAATTTTTTGATCCCATTACTGAAACCAACCACTCCCTTGTCCCCACATTAACAAAAAATAATTCATTCCTTAAATCCTGTAATTCGGGACAAAGGGCCATGAAGTGAAGCAGATCCTGACCATTTTCTCCGCACATAGGGCATGAGTAAGGACCCTCCTTTACCCTTACCCTCCCTAAATATTTCCTCCTTTCTCCAAGTGCTAGAAAGTTACCCCTCCCTGATAAATACCACTTAATTTCTTCACTATTTAAACCCGCTTTAAAATAATTATCATATCCCCAGACCTCCTTCCATTGCCGGTAAATGTCGAGGGACACCGAGGCTGCGACTTCACACTGCCATTTCTGAATCTCCTGATCTTCAAGCACTCCCTTTACTAGTTTTGCTACATTTCCTACTTCCAGCCCTATCCCCTTCCCTTCATTCCAAACACCTGATAACCCACAACTATTTAAGATATAAATGAACCTCCAAAGACCACAGCTAATGATCTCAATAAGTTTCTGGCTTCTTTTGTCCAGAGTCTCCCACCACTATCTTACGCATTTCCAGATATTCCTGATCCTTTTTCACTCCCACATATTTCTCCACTTGATGTTGTAAAAAAAAATGAAAAACTAAAACGATCAAGCATCCGCCCTTTAGATTTTCCTGTTCCTCTGATTAAAGCTTTCAGTGATTACCTCTCAAAACCCCTATCCACCCTTTTTAATGAAATTAACGAATCTGGACAGTGCCCTCAATATTGGAAACAAGGCTTTATTACCCCAATCAAAAAGAAAAATGGGAAGCCTGGCTTTGATGGCATTCGTCCTATTAGCCTCACCTCAATTTTTTCAAAATTGTATGAAAGTTTTCTCGCAGACTGGCTTAAGATGAAAGTCCTCCCCCTCATTGATCATAGACAGTTTGGTAATCTCAAATCCACGTCAACCTCTCATTACCTGATCCATCTTGTTGATACCATGGGTAAATTACTTGAAAAACCTAACACTTGGCTTAATCTGATTTCTATTGATCTTCAAAAAGCTTTTGATTTGATTAACCACAATTTACTCATAGATAAACTTATAAATGAATTCCACATTGAAACTTTCGTTGTTAAGCTCGTTGCCTCTTTTCTCTCTAATAGATCTCAAGCAGTTAAATATCTAAATTGTTTCTCAGATCATCTCCTCATATTTAATGGCAATCATCAGGGGACTATTCTAGACCCTCTCCTTTTTTCTCTTATGATTAACAGTCTTTCAAAATTTTATGACAATAGGTAGACATTTGTCAATGAATTGACAGTTATAGAGATATGTCATAAAAACATGTTTAGCGACCCAATAGGCATACTCCAAGATATTGCCTGTGAGGCCTCTTCCCTTGACATGACAGTTAACCCTTCTAAATCCGCAATAGTCTTAGTAAGTTTCCTTAAATCCCCTCCCCTTTTTCTTGCTCTTATACCTCCTGAAACCTCTGTCACATCTCTTAAAGTCCTTGGTGTTACAATTTCTTCCAATTTGAAATGGGACGCCCATATAAATAATATCCTACGACAAGCGAACTCCTCGCTTTCCCTCCTTAAACTTTTAAATAAATTCAGTTGCCCCCAATCACATTTACTACAAGTATACATTTCTTTTGTGCGTCCCATATTAGAGTATGCTTGTCCTGTGGGGCACCCTGACCTCTCAAATGAAGCAACACAAAAAATTGAAAATGTCCAAAAGAGAGCTCTAAGAATTATTTTTAAAGAGGGCAAGATACCATATTTGCATTTGTTAAATATTTCAAAAGTACAGACCCTCGACAGACGAAGAAATAATTTGTACCTCCGTTTTGCAAAAAATGCCATAACAAACCCTCGGACGGCAAGTATTTTCCCCAAACGTCACTCCCCATCCAGATTACGGCCGCCACGAGCTGTTTCTGAGCCCATCCCTGTTTTGTCCCCCATTCACTGCGTTACTTCCAGATACGAAAGAACTTTTGTCCCCTTTATTACAGAAAAATTGAATAAAATGTCCCAATAGTTTATTTTTTCCCCCTCTTTTTTTTATTAGATGATGGTGCTGCCCAGGTTCTTGCACTCATTTGCTTGTCCCCCCTTTTTTTCAGTTCCCCCTTTAATTTTTATATATTTTATTTTTCGTTCTTTGTTTTTTTTGGGGGGTATATTTATTTATTTTTGTCCCCCCCCCTTCTGGACCAGTTTTTATTTTTTAACTCTTTTATTGACTTACTGTAGTTGAATTATTGACACTTTCTTAGTGTCCCTTTTAATTTATTTGCATTTATGTCTCGCTATTTTTTTTTGTATATTCGCTTATTCCCCCCCTTCCTTTTATTATGTCCGTTCTAATTCTTTTTCTGATTCGTATTTGTGTAAGTTTAGTTTGACCAGTTTTTATCTTTTTAACTTTTTAATTGACTTTTTAAAGTTTTAATTATTGACTGTTAAATTGTTCATTGTTCATTATGATTTTTCTATTTCATTGTTGTTTTTTGCATTTTGGCCAGTTTTAGTGCAACCATTTATATTGTCTTCTCCGAAGTCCGAATTCGGCCCTTTGTGGGCTTGTGATAGTGATCTTTTTGAAATAAATATCTTATCTTATCTTGTCCCTGAACATAAAAACCTCTTATGCAGTTACTCTATGAATCAGGGCGTGTTCACGTGTATATCTGAGTAGACGCCTCTGTCCAACCAGGTCACTGGCCAAACACCTATGCATTTCACCAATTTTGTGATTTTCTTATAAATTAAATACCCCGCCAAACATTAAATTAAATAGTAAAAATAGTTAAATAGCAAATCCAATAGTAAATTTAGGAATGCAGGCACCACGAGCTTACGACCCCTGACATATAGGTGTTCCCTTTGTATTTTTTTTTTTTTAATTTCCATAACTGTTATCTAATTCACTTTGTGGACTCTCTGTCTTGCTGCGTTGACGAATTTAAATCTCTAAAACATGCTTTTCCTTCAAATACATTCCTTTCATACCTATTTCTGAGGAATTGAACTTTCTCAATTGATTGGCCTTCCACATCATAAAAAATAATCAGATTAACTTTAATTATGTCACACGAAGCAGAGAAACTATAGAATTGATTTTATTCTATATAAAAGCCAGCCATTTTTTTTCAAGTAAAAAGTAGAACGTATTGCTACCCTATATCCTGCTGACTTCCTCCTCATAGATTCTGGAAAAAATGATTTTATTTGGTATTTTACTTGAAAATACAAGAAAAAACGATAAAATTAACTTCCATAGATTTTAAAAATATACGTCCCCTTCCGCCCTACTTTTGTGTAAAAATGCCATATCTACTTGAAATGGATTCCTGTCACACAAAAAGGACCACAGAAAAGCCACAGTAACAGTGTGAGCTTCTTATTCACTTTTTCTTAGGAAGGTTGTCAGCTCCCAATAGTTCAATTAACTAAAACTTCGTGATAACTAGCACTTATGCGAAATACACTTCCCCTGTGGGTTTGAAAAATGAAAATTTTAACAAGTTAAGATGAGACAACTTTCCCTACTAATTGGTATATCCCTCGAGAAAACTTGACTTCTTTTAATATAGGGTAAATCCTAAGAGCTGGTTAACGAATCTGGTTTTGATTCTAATTAATAACAGTATTCAGAAAAAATCTGTCACAAAAAATTAACGACAGGCCACTTGTAGAAAGCATTTTTGGCTATGTTTTCCCAGATAAGTATTCTTGGTGACACTCAACAAAGATATGAGACATAAAGGTGTAGAAAACTGAAAGCTAAATAAAATATTAACATGCCAATTGACAGTTTTTGAAGCGTTCTTTACACTTTTATTGAAGTATGAACTGCTCTTTAGTCCACTTTTTGTCTACAAAAATTTTAAAATAAATAATCTTTGGACTTCCAAACAAAAACACACCCTCAATGAAAAACTACACCTTTTTAAGCTGTTTGTAGACATTTTTTTCTGGGTTTTTACTCATTTTTATTTTTTAATATTTTTTAAATATTTTTTAATATTTATTTTTTTAAATCTTTATTTTTAATATTTGGTGCCCGCCACTACAAAAACTGCATAACTGCATATAGACTTACATGCACATAGACTTACATAACTGCACATATTACATAACTTCATATATGCATATAGACTTAGGTAACTGCATATACAGACTACATAACTACATATTTTTTTTTTATTAAAAACAGAATTCCCAATTCTCTCCAAATTCTAAAATGCAAATGGCTCTACTTGTTTACATACAATCAATTCAAAATATTGGATTTATTTTTCACTATCCTTGATACTTTAATATAACTGAATTAAAAATGTTTCAGCCTTCCTCGAATGAACTCAGTTTCATTCTATTTTAATTTCATGGAAATACGTTAGCAAGGAGTTATTTACCGAAAGGGTACATCTATGGTGTTTCAGCACCCGTTCGAATGGAGCTTAGCTAAATGCAAGCAGTCATGGCAATTCGTACAAGGATCTCCAAGTTATTAATATAAATACATATTTCTTGATCTAAGACGATTAAACCCCGTCTTGAAGGTATGCAATTATTACAACTCAACCCCATTAAAATCAGCCCACTCATCTCAACCTTCGCGCATCTAAACCCCAGTTTAACTCAACCCTGGCTCAAATCAACACCATGCTCTTCAATCCAATTCAACTCAGCCCCATTCAACTCGACTCCATTCATCTCTAAGCTCATTCAACTCAGCGGCCAAGGCCGTATCCAGAGGGTTAGGGATTTAACCCCCCCACCCCTGAAATATTTTTTTGATTCATATAAACGTAACAAAAATGAACATAAATATGTTTTGAGTTTTCTGTAAATCTCCCCTCCCCCCAGAAAATAATTTGGTAACCCCCTCCCCCCACAAAAAACAAATCCTGGATACGATCCTGAAACCGGCCGATCAACTCATCAACAGTCTGGCTCAGTCCTATCTGACAACCTCCTTGCAACTTCATCCCCATTCAATTCAACCCCCACTGAACTAAATCTGCATTCAATCCAATCCCATGCAACTGAAACCGTGTTTAAGTCAACATCCGTGCAACTCAACCCCGTTAAACTTAAGCCCTTAAAAATAAACACAATAATTTGAACCTTCATTTGACTCAACAGGCATTTAGCTCAACCTCTATGCAACAAAACCTCATGTATGTCACTCATAATAGACTCAGCCCCTGGAAACCATACTCATAATTCATCTCAATCTTTCCTGATGCACTCCTTCGAGATCAAACCAACTTCGTTTAACAATATAGCTGAAAAATTTAACTAGACCTGTCTTGCCAGAAGTTAGACCCAGGTGCAATAGTCTTTATTTATTGATTAATTCTGGTTGTCTGTCCTAGTTAGTCCATGGCATGCGTGGAGAAATGTTTAAAACAGTTCGTGGTAACGAATTTTAAGCAAGGAGCGACCCGGCTCAATGGTAACCGAAACTCTAAAAAACGGAATTTTGATACCAATAGATACATCAAAAGAATCAAATTTTAATTCTGATTTCAAAAATATAAGTTTCATCAAGTTTAGTTCTACCCATCAAAAGTGGGGAAAGGGGGAATGACCCCCTAAAAGTTATAGAACCTTAATGAAAATTACACCATCACATTCAGCGTATCAGAGAACCCTACTGTAGAGGTTTCAAGCTCCTATCTATAAAAATGTGGAATTTTAGATTTTTTGCCAGAAGAGAAATCACGGATGCGTGTTTATTTTATTTTATTTTTTTTCTAGGGGTAATAGTATTGACCCAGTGGCCCTAGAATATTGTAGGAGGGCCCATTGGAACGGAAATTAAAAGTTCTAATGCCATTTTTAAGTGACCAGAAAAATGGAGGTCAACTAGGCACTCTCATTTGGTTATTGGGAAGTATACAGATATTTTCTGGAAGGACTTTTTTCTTGTGGGGGTGGGGGGCTGGCGGCGCGGGTTACTCGGGAGAATCTTTCCGTGGAGGATGTTTCTTTGGGGTAAGGGACATTTCTATGAAGGGGGCGCCGGATTTCCAAGCATTATTTAAAAAATGATCAGAAATTAAATTTAAAAAAAAACAAATTTTTTCAACTGAAAGTAAGAAGCAACATTAGAACTTAGAACGAACAGAAGTTATTACGTATATGAGGGGGTTCTCCCCAAGTCAAAACCTCGCTCTTTACGCTACAGTTTTTTTTAGTGCTTTCAAAAGAGCTATCTATTCTAATTAAACGACCTTTGTGATTCAGGGGTTTGTGAATTAAAAATATTTTTAAATTTTAACGTAAAGAGCGTGGTATTGACTAAGGGGAGGACTCCCTCATATACGTAATAACATATACGTAATAAAAAAACAATAAAAAAAACAAGCGATACGGCTCAATAGTAATCGAAACTTTTAAAAACGGAATTTTGATTTCAATAGATGTATCAAAAGAATGGGCTTATAATGATGATTCTAAATATATAAATTTTATTAAGTTTAGTATTACTCATCAAAGGCTACGAGCCTGAGAAAAATTTACCTGATTTTTTAAAGAGGGGAGAAACATCCCCTACAAGTGAAAGAATTTTAATGAAAATCACACCGTCAGATTCAGCGTATCAGAAAACTCTATTACATAGGTTTCAAGCTCATATCTGCAAAAATCTTCAACTTTGTATTTTTTGCCAGAAGAAAAATAAAGCATATAGACATTTGTTACGTAAGTTAATTTGTAAATCACGTCAGAAAAAAATTTAGAGACAGCCATTTAGCAAAAGCAAAGTAAAATTTTTACGCAAATTTTCTTTACTTATTCAATGACGGTGAGCCAAAATGAAAGCTGCATTAACTAAAAAACGATCAGAAATTAAATAAAAAAACAAGTTTTTTAAACTGAAAGTAAGGAGCGACATTAAAACTTAAAACGAACAGAAATTATTCCATAAATGAAAGGGGCTGTCCCCCCCCCCTCAACGCCTCGCTCTTTACGCTAAAGTTTGAATCTCTCAGAACTTTATTTTTTAAAACAATAAAAAACTTTAGTGTAAAGAGCGAGGCGTTGAGGAGGGGACAGCTCCTTTCATATACAGAATAATTTCTGTTCGTTTTAAGTTTTAATGTCGCTCCTTACTTTCAGTTTAAAAAACTTGTTTTTTTTATTTAATTAACTAAAGGGTTTATATGATCCTATACACAGAACATTTCCGTGATAACCGTTGTACATTATTATACATCTTTCTAATTATAACTTTACTAGACTTTGGTATACTATTTTTTTGTCAATTTTCTTTCTATTAAGTAACATTCGTAAGAAGGAATAAAAATATTCCAAAATAATAAAATGCTCTGATTACAGATATAATAAATAAAAACTGATCTTGTAACGCAATCCACATTAAAACCTCGACGCTGTAGCTTTGAGGATTTCACCTCCAATACTCTTCTCGATGGCTGCGTCCATCCTTGATGTTACCTTTCAAATCTCAAACCCCTAAATCATAAATTTAAAATAACTTTAAGTTTTAGAACGTGTCCAACCCCCAAATTCTCCTTCTGTGGATATCACTTGTGCAATACTTAGCTTTTAAAAGAGAAAGGCCTTACCTTGTAAACATCTAAGAAGCCACATAGTTTATCAAAGCAGGTATATAGTGACTGCAACATTTCAACAACTTGCATTGGGGTTGCTTCTGAACATATCGCGGTGAATCCAACAATATCACTAAATAAGAGAGTGACTTCACTGTGTGTTTGGGCTTCAACTGCTTGACCTGAATCAATAATTATTTATAACATAAAAATTAACTTAATAATTATTTATAGACATTAACAAAAATAACATTAACAAAAATAAGGTATTTAATTTTTCCATTGACCTGGGGTTGACTTGAACTGGGGTTAGTCTAAACGGGGTTGAATTCTATGGTATTGAATTAAAGTTGAATTGAAGTTGAATTGAGTTTAATTTAATAATACACCTTCGCCACCTTCAACTAATAGCAGCAACAAAATTATTGTTTAGAAAAAGAAATCAAACTAAGATAACGAAGATTATTCACTTTTCTTCACCCATAATGTATGCTATATGCTTTTTGTATGCTATAGTGCGTACAAAAATAGCTAGACATGAAAGTAAACAAGTCAGTTAGCATAATTAACTAGTGCGCTTGGAGGCTTTGTGATATAAAAAAAGCAGGAAAGATAAAAAAATAGAGTAAGTTAAATTCCAAGGGGGGTGGGTGGGTGGGGTGGATTCAACTGTCTAGGAATCAAAATTTGTACTGTCCTTTTAAGAGTCGAACGTTTATGGAGGGGAGCCAGTCCCCTTCCCGTGCCTTTTTGTTGCTTCCCAGCTGCCCTGTAAACCCCAAGGCATCGGATCAAAATTTTACCATAGGCATTTTGTTCATGATTGTCGAAAGCTTTAATATATATCTCTTTGAGGATGGCATCACTCCAGAATACCCTGCAAATTTTACGTTACGAATTATTTATACAAAGTTTTTATTATTGAAAAAAACAACCTGTTTGGTGTTGGGTTTGTGGATTAGTTTGAATTTTTCAGGAATTGTCTTCTTGGTCCATGGATTCGGACATTTTTTTGTAGGAGTGGGGGGTGGAGACTAAGGGGCCCAAAAATGGGTCACGACAAAAATGAGCGGACAAACTTTTTTCCTTATCACATTGTGTGAAAAGGGTGATCGTAATAACTTTTGAAGGGGCTCATTTGATTGGAAATTGAAAGTTTTGCGCCCTTTTTAAGGGTTCAAATTGACTTTTATCTTAATGTTTGATAATTTTATTAATGTATTTTTTTTTTTGGGGGGGGGATCATTTATTCATTGATAATAATTTGTGTCCGATTTAAGTTCGTAACAGTTCGTAGTATTAAATGGCTTGATTATTGATCATACCGTATGCTACATAAAATTTTAGGCAAGGTAAATCTGTATTTATACAAACAGAAATAATAAGAATTTCAACTGTAGCCAACGGAGAGCAGAGCTCAAATTTAACGTGATTATTGATTTTAATTTTGGATCGGTTTTGGATTTCTTTATTCATCTGTAGCAGCATCTTTTATCTTTGTGTTTGATGTGATTATTCAGTTTTACTTACCTTAAATTACTTTAAGCAAGAGTCTCTCCCTAAATTTTAGTCAGACAGGGACCCTTTTTATCCAGTGTCAGAAATTATATATTATTCATTACTATCTTGTACAATTTAGAACTTTTCTTTTCTCTTCATTTTGCATATTCTATGTTACATCTAGCTGGAAATGAGCATAGTATTATATACTTACTACCCACTAATACCCATTAATATTAGACTACTGATGTTTTTGCGTGTATCTTTTACTTCTCCTACATCTTTTCACATTTCTAGGGGTCTTTCATTGCTTATCTCAGAAAGCTAATCATAATATTAAAAAATCTTTTAGCTACTTTGAACTTTAAGCAAAACAATAAAATGTGAAAAATCACCCTTCGATTAGACTAAATGAATAATGACGAAACGTACTGGAAAACATACTGGAAAAAAAGAAATAAAAACTTGAATATTTGTTTCAAACACATTTTGGATACATTTGGAAACAAAAAATTGAAAATAAAAAAAAACGTATCATAAATAAATAGAAAGACAAAATATTATAGTTATGATAATATAATTATAATCATAATTACGAATATTAATTTATGATTATTATTATGAATATTATAATAGTGAGGATTTGAAAAAAAAAACACATAGCAATAGGAAGAAGGAAACATTAGCTTTCATAACCTTACAATTTTATGTTTGAGAAACAAGCCCGGGTGCAAAAAAATTATTTGTTTCTTGCTATTTGCGTTTTGAGTATTGTACGTATAGTAGCTTTTTATCCCCTCCCCCTCCTTCCCCCCCCCCCCACAAAAAAAATATTTTAGAATCCAAAAAGTGTCGGCCCCAAAAAATAATAACGAAAATAAAAGACAATTTATTAAGAAAAACGGGGATAAGAAAAAGCCACGAACCAAATTTTTTCATACTCTTTTTTGTTATTCCTATGTCTTCAATAGTAGTTATTTCTCCAACATTAATATTTTGGTAGAACTCTCCATATAAGTTCTTTTTAGTTTCTGTCGATATCAAGTCATTTTTTCGACTCGTACAAACTAAATTAGTAAAACAACTGTTTTTTTCAACCCTACTCTATTTACACTCACCGTGATTTCTAAATGCTATTCATAGCAATCAGGCTTTTGCTTGGAATTATCTGAAAAATCATTCTGATTAACTCTAAAGAATTCTAAGAAAACATGTAAGTGGCTGAAGCCTTCTCACTCTATCATTAGATTGGCCTAATTGTCATGATAAGGGATCATCTATTAGAATGAAATTAAATAGGACATTTCCTGAGAATCCCCCTACTTCTTCCTCCGGGCATTTTTACGTTCCTTAATGAATAAAATTACTTCTCTTTGAAGATCAGATGATAAATATCAGTTTGAGCAAACAATTCTCTGAGCATGGCGATTTCAAAGTCCCTACTACAGGCAAAGTGCGATAGCTTGAAGTTGGGATAAACGGTAAAATCAAATTCTTGATAAATATACTAAAAAAATATGGCTCGTTGTAGAAAAAGGTAGCGATCCGTATAGGCCAAGCAAGCGGAGAATTCAATTAGATGTAGAGAATCTGGCGATCGAACGACTTCTCACTTGTATCACAGGCAGCGCACTAGCGGTGCCTAAGTAAAGAACGATGTGGCCACAATGTGTTGTTTTTTTTTTTTTTTTTTTCTAAATACCCGGGCACTTCGTATCGAAGGAGTCGTCACAGAAACTTCGAAAAGGGCTAATTTGATTGGAAATTGGAGTGGCCAGTGCCCTTTTGAGTCGTCGAAAGTGATTGGAGGGCAACTAGCCCCCCCACGCCCATCATTCCCCCAAACACATCCAATCAAAATTTTGAGATAGCCATTTTGTTCAGCGTAGTTGATTTTCAGTTAGAAAATATGCTTTTGAGGAGGGTTTTAAGTTATGCCCTGGGGGCATATAAGATTTTTATAGAAAGCGTTGTCGTAGAAACTTCAAAACAGGCTCATTTGATTGGAAATTCAAAGGGACAGTACCCTTTTTAATATTAAAAAGTGATTGGAGGGCATCTAGCCCCCCCCCCCCGCCCATCATTCCCCCAAACACATCCAATCAAGATTTTGAGATAGCCATTTTGTTCAGCGTAATTGATTTCCAGATAGAAAATATGTTTTTGATGAGCAGACTCCCCCACAACCCTCAGGAAAAGGGTTTTAAGTTATGCCCTGGGGGCATATAAGGTTTTTATAGAAGGCCATGTCGTAGAAACTTCGAAACAGGCTCATTTGATTGGAGATTCAAAGGGCTAGTGCCCTTTTTAATATTCGAAAGTTATTGGAGGGCAACTAGCCCCCCCCCCCACGCCCATCATTCCCCCAAACACATCCAATCAAAATTTTGAGATAGCAATTTTGTTCAGCGTAGTTGTTTTCTAGATAGAAAATATGTTTTTGAGGAGGACACTCCCTCACAACCCTCAGAGCAAGGGTTTTAAGTTATGTCCTGGGGGCATATAAGGTTTTTTTTATATAGAAGGCATTGTCGTAGAAACTTCAAAACACGCTCATTCGATTGGAAATTCAAAGGGCTAGTATCCGTTTTAATAGTCGAAAGTGATCAGAGGGCAACTAGCCCCCCCCCACGCCCTTCATTCAACCAAACACATCCAATCAAAATTGTGAGATAGCAATTTTGTTCAGCGTAGTTGATTTCCAGATAGAAAATATTTTTTTGAGGAGGACACTCCCCCCCCACATCCCTTAGGGCAAGGGTTTTAAGTTATGCCCTGGGGGTATATAAGATTTTTGAAGAAGGCGTTGTCGTGGAAACTTCAATAAAGGCTCATTCGATTGGAAATTCAAAGGGCTAGTGCCCTTTTTAATAGTCGAAATTAATTGAAGGGCAACTAGCCCCCCCCCCCCTCCACCCATCATTCACCCAAACATATCCAATAAAAATTTTAAGATAGCCATTTTGTTCAGGGTAGTTGATTTCTAGATAGAAAACATATTTTTGACGAGGACACTCCCCCACAACCCTCAGGGCAAGGATTATAAATTATGCCCTGGGGGAATATAAGGCTTTTATTTAAAGTTCCTTATCTAGGTTCTTCCTTGGACTAGGAATGGTGGCCTGCGGGTAGGCTTCTTGAATATTTAAATTCGGGGACAAGTTTTAAAAATTTGGGGAGTTTTCGGGGACAAGTCTTTAAGATTCGGGAATTTTTCGGGGGAAAAAACAAAATACAATTTTGTTGTGAAATTTTGGGAGGCAAAATCGGTTTTAGCTTAATGTTCAGGCTTAAGTAGGGCTTTGATCCGCGTAGTAAATTAAGCCTTTTACAGAGTAGGTTTTAGAGCCAGAGCACGGGATTGGAACTCATAGCTGAAAACGCTTATTGCTGATATTGCAGCAAAAACTTCAAAATTGTTTTCAAATTAAAAAAAAAAAAAAGTGAACACATGTGAACTGTAAATAGAAGTAGCAATTTTTGAATAAGTCATTAATCTCAGTAATTCATTAATAATATTTAAAAACAAATATTGTTTGTGGTTTCTAGGTGTGTAAATAGACAAAATTCAACCTATAAGTAGGGCAACACTAAAACTTAAAACAAACAAGAACTAAATGAAACAAGTAAATTTAAACTTAAGTTAAAAAGGGAATTTTGACGACAATTGACACATTATTGATGTTTCATGCTGCTTCTAAGGTCTTAGGTGTTTACCCCCCCCTCCCCAGAAGATACCTCCACGGAAAAAAAAAACAGAAAATACCCCCCCCCCCCAAAAAAAATACCCCCAAAGAAAGTACCCCCGCGAAAAATACCCTTGGAAAATACCCCCCCCCTGTGGAAAATACCCCCTCGGAACAGAATTTTTTTAAATCTTCTATTCCCCGACCTTGTACATAGTCTATAGCTGAATTTTGTCTCATTAGGAGGGGGAAGGGGTGGTCCATTTCTTATGGTAAGGAGACTGTACTTAGGGATAGTTCTTGAGAATAAATAAATTATACCACAATTTCTTTAAATTCTTTTGTTTTTTTCTCAGAATTAGCCTTCGTATAGGGTTACTAATTGTTCAAGCATTAGAAGTTGTAAAGGTAGGCCTAGATATTCAAGCAAATTTACTTGGCTATCCAAAATTTGAGAAGAAAATATTTTCCGTAAAATTTACGTAAGACCGTAAAAAGATCCTGAAACTGCAATTTAAAATATTGCTCCCAAAGAAAATATTACACGGGTGAAGGGACCAGAATAATAATTGTGAGGGGAGTGCTGGGTGACTACGTTTGAGGATAAAAGGTGGTATGACAAATACAAAGCTCAGATAAAAAAAGAAAAGAACTGAAATTTTACACACTAAAAGAAACAAAAATTCATATAGTAAGAATTATGGGCAAAAAGATCTAATCCTTCAATATATTATGCGTTCAATCATTAAGTATTAAACATTAATACAGTATGTCCAAAATCAAAAATAGCAAAAAAAAACACATTTAAACTTATGATTTGGCTTTCAAAACAATTCTCCTTCTTTAGAAGTTTAATTTCAAATTCCAAAATCCAACTGAGCGTTCCGTTAAACAACTTCAGGTATAATTCTTGGCTAATTTTGTTAATATTGTCTTGACAACGAATGATGTGAATGTAAGAATCTTATAACATTTGGAATATCGCATTCGATATTGTTTAATCTAAATGCAGGAAAAGGATACTTTTGCGAACATATAAAGAACCGTCTATACTTAAATTGTATCAGTCTGGTTTTTATGCAAAGTAACACTGGAGACGAAAATTAACGAACAAGAGAGTAGTGAAAAATTATGGTATGTAAAGTAGTGTTTGCTAGGAAGAGTCACTAGGGGTGACACCATCGTTGAGTGATTTTCGGGGATTGAGGGAACAGAATTTTCTTTCGGGGAGACACATAAATTTTCGGGGAAATCCCCGAAAATTTCGGAGAAAGTGGAAGCCCTGACTGCGGGAGAGATACAGCTTGCCAGATCCTCTTGATGCTGCAGATAAGCTTTTTTCCACGCTTACAGGTTATCCGTCGAACCACTCTTGGAAGGATTTTTTCTTTTAATGCTAGTTTCCTTTTTATTTATGTTTTTTTTTGCTGGGTTACTATGATTTTTTTTTTATATTGTATTATTTATTTATATGATATATTTAAAGAGGTTTACAACCCCTGGAGCGGCTTTTTTTTCTGAAATGTTTGGTTTATTGAGTTTTAATTTGCCCGTATTTGCTCCTGTTTTTTTGTGTGTGTTTTTTTTTTCTTTCATTTTCTTTCTTTTTGTTATACTCCGTCGTCATGCTTTGTATTTTTGAAGGGTTATAATATATATATATATATATATATATATATATATATATATATATATATATATATATATCTAGCAAAAAATACAAAATTCCACATTTTTGGAGATAGGACATTGAAACCTCTACAGTAGAGTTCTCTAATACACTGAATCTGATGGTGTGAACTTCATTAAGGTTCAATGACTTTTAGGGGGGTTTTCTTCCTTTTGTTTGAAAACCAGGCAAATTTTCTAAGGCGTGCAACTTTTTATGGTTAAGACTAAAATTAATGAAACTTAAATATTTGAAATCCGCATAAAAATCTAATTCTTTTGATGTATCTATTGGTATCAAAATTCCGTGTTTTTGAGTTTTGGCTACTTTTGAGCCAGGTCGCTCCTTACTTACAGTTCGTTACCATGAACTGTTTGAAAATGTGTGTCTCCAAAGAATCTTTAAAATACACTATACAAATAGAGTTTCGAAATTAGAGATCTAAAAATGACCAATCAGTCTCTTATTAATGACTAATTAAAAAAAAAATCATACAAAATAAGTTTTTCCCAAAAAAGTGAAGAACTCCATTAAACCAAAAATGAACAAAAATAGAATCAAACAATCTACCAATCCATACAACTACCATAAATCAGTGTCAATAAATAAATGAAACCCAAAACAAACAGAAATTAAAATAAATAACAGAGTTAAACTCAAAACGATCAGAAATTAATATGAGAAGGGTTCTAAGCCCCTATGCTTTCTAATAGCCAGAATGTAATTTGTACTTATGGAAGGGATAGCTAAACAACCATCCCTTCCATAAAAGACTTTAGCACCCCCTGGGCATAACTTAACGGCATAACTTACAACCCTTGCCTCTAATCTTTGAGGTTTGTTTCAACCCCAAAAGCCTTGTTATATGATATTTAGACGGTTTTGAATAGAATGGCTGTCTCAAAAGTTTCTATTAGTTACATTTTGGGACAATCCGACGTGTATGTGGGGGGTAGCTGCCCTCTGATCATTTTTACTCTTAAAAAGAGCACTAGAGCGTCTGATTACCAATCCAATGAGCCCTCTCCAAAATTGACATGACCCTGCTTTGTATAAAAATCGTATATACCCCCCAGGGGCTTAACTTACAACCCTTTCCCTGAGCGCTGGGGGGATTTTTTATCCTCAAAGACATAATTTTCCGACATTTCAAATACGTTGAACAAATTGGCTATATCAAAATTTTTATTGGACGTGTTTGGGGAAAAGATGGGCGTGGGGGGGCATTTGCCATTTGATCACTTTTGACTTATAATAAAGGCACTAGTACTCTCAATTTCCAATCGAATGAGCTCTTTTTGAAGCTTCTATGCAAAATTTCGTATAAGAACATTATATGCCCCAAGGGCAAAACTTACAACCCTTGTCCTGAGGGCTGTGAGAGGAGGGTTGTCATCCTCAAAGAAATAATTTTCAGACATTTCAACTATGTTAAACATAAAGACCATATCAAAATGCTGATAGGGAATGTTTGGGGAAATTATGGGTGTTTGGGGGGGATTTTCCCTCTGATAACTTTCGACTATTATAAAGGACAATAGCCCTCTCAATTTCCAATCGAATGAGCCCATTTTGAAATTTTTACGATAAAAACCTTTCTATAAAAACCTTAATGTCCCTTAGCATAACTTACAACCTTAGCCCTGAGGGGTGTGTGTGTGGGGGGGGGGGGGTGTCATACTTAAAGACATAATTTCCAGACCCTTCAACTACGTTCAACAAAATGGCTCTATCAAAATGTTGATTGGAAGTGTCTGGGGAAATGATGGGCGTGGGGGGCATTCGCCCTCAGGTCGCTTTTGACTATTAATAAGGGCACTAACTCTCTCATTTCCCAATTGAATGAGCCCTTTTTGAATTTCCTACGACAACACTTTCTAAAAAACCTTATATGCCCCCAGGGCATAACTTAAAACTTGGGCCGGGGGGGCTGTGGGGGGTTTGTCATTCTCAAAGACATAATTTCTGGACCTTTCAACTACGTTGAACAAAATTGCTATGTAAAAATTTTCATTGAATGTGTTTGGGGAAATGGTGGGGGTGAGAGGGGAATTAGTTGCCATTCAATCACTTTGGACAATTAGAATGAGCCCTTTTTGAAGTTTCTACAACAAATTCTATAAAAACTTTACATGCCCCCACGGCATGCTTACAACCCTTGTCCTGAGGGTTGTGGGAGGGTACCTAATTTCCAGAAATTTATACGTTGAACATAACGGCTATCTAAAAATTTTGATTGGATGTGTGTGGGGAAATGTTGGACGTGAGAGGGGGATTAGTTGCCCTTAAATCACTTTTGACCATAAAAAAGGGCACTAGCCATTTCAGTTTCCAATCGAATGAGCCCTTTTTGAAGTTTCTACAACAACGCTTTCTATTAAAAAGGACACTAGGCCTTTAAATTTCCAATAGAATGAGCCCTTTTTGAAGTTTCTACAACAACGCTTTCTATAAAACCCTTCTATGTCCCCAGGGCTTAACTTAAAACCCTTTCCCTGAGGGCTATGGTAGGGGGGGGGGCAGGGGCGCCAATAAGGGGCCAGGAGGCCATGGACCCCCCTAGACTTTGAAAATTACCTTCTTATTTATATTTCACAGCTATTTTCTATTTTAGCTATGTGCTATATTAAACCAGCAACTTGTCCAATAAATACGACCAACAAGCTGGTGCCCTAATTGTTTGATTAGGAGACAATCTTGTTTTGAAATGTCAAATGTCTAAGAGTAAGCGAGCATCTCCATTCATGCGTCTGCACTATTTTATACCTGAGTAGGGTTCATTCGAAACTAAGCTTCATGTGGTCAGTATTTCTTTATTGTTCTTGTGAAGAATTCGTTGTAAACTATGAGTGTTGTATATTGCCTTTTTGCTAGCTGGGAAAGGAAATGTGTTCTAGGGTTTCAAGGGGGTTTTGGTCAGCAAATTCTTGACGATGTTGAATAGTTTATGGGATGGCTAGTCCCAGTGGAGTGTATGGGACTGTCGTGAACAGGAAATGTAAGTGATTGGCTTATGGGGTTTCTAAGCGGGGTAGTTTCACCATGGAGTATGGGAGTGAGTTTCTACGTGTTCTTCAGTTCTTCTCTTGCCGTGTCTGAGCGAAGTCCTTGTCCGCTACTCGTTTAACTGAATCTATCTTAAACTACTGTACATAAACTTAGTACAATAAAACACATAGTTTATGGTGAAAGAGACTCTTCTGCCTCCTCCACGAGAACCCATAATTCTGAATGATTCAGCTACGCTTACCAAAATGCTTATTAAAGTAAACCCTATATCAGCAGAAAGCAAGGTTTACATCGTAATCAAACTATGAGTAAAAAGCGATAACAAACTTTGGATTTTGTTTTTCGGTGAAAATGCGGAAGAAAAATGAAGAAACTGGCAATAGTGTCAGCGCCCAAAGTGTCGGGTTAGTTGAGATAAATTCCCCCATCTGTGACAGAATTTCGGAAACAAGAGGAACAATAAATGCCTCAGGTCAACATGAAAGTTCGGTCTGCATCGCTGAACCCCTTGCGGGTTCCAGTAGCAGTCAAAAAACTCTCTCAGATATCTCTAGGACGCGTCACGACAAACCAGCTCAACCTATTCTTGAGAGATATCCGGCTTCCACTTCTAACGGAAGGAAATTCAGTGCACATTACTATAAGACTTATGAATGAGTTGGATACTCAAAAAATTTGAATTCCGTGTTTTGTTCTGCTTGCCACCAGTATTCTATGGGGACTCTAAGGGCTGGAGAAACTGTTGAAAAAAGGGCTTTCATTGAGTCAGGATTTTGCAAGTGGAAAGACAGTACTGCTCTATTAAAGCAACATGATGGTTCTGAAAGACATAGGCATTGTATGTCAGCATGGACGGAATTTAAGATAATGAGTACTGATACTTTGAAATCTATAGTGAATGCCTTAATTCAATCAAGATCTCAAGAGGTTCAGGGAAATAGGGATCATGTGAAGTACATTTTTCACGCTATTTGCTTTCTTGGCCGCCAGGGTCTTGCTTTGAGGGGTCATAACGAATCCGAAACATCTGCAAATCGGGCTAATTCGGTGGAATTGATGGAGGAAATGTCTAAAGGTGACGAAAAGCTGAAGGCCAAGTTACAGCACCGACATGGTCACTATTGCAGTCATCAGTAACAAAATGACGCAGTTACACTGATAAGAAATGCCTTGCGCCAAGATATTATTTCAGAAGTTAAATCAGCTAATTACTTTGCCATTCTTGTCGAAGAGACAAAAGACGTCTCTAAAAAAGAACAATTAGCGATCATACTCAGGTACATATCAAATGGAAAAGTAGTGGAGCGACCAATCGGTTGATATCACATACACAAATTAGATGCCGAGAGCTTATCCACCTTGATTTGTGAAACTATAGAAAATCTAGGTGTAGCTTCGATGCTGTGTATTGCCCAATGTCATGACAGCGCATCCGTTATGAGTGGGGAATTTAACGAAGTTCAAGCAAAGTTTAGGGAGAAGTACCTCATGGAGTTTATGAACACTATCTCACCCACAGATTAAACTTGGTTTTGACTGACTGCCTAAACAGTATCAGCAAACTTTCTGAATTTTTCTCTGTGGTGCAAAGACTTTACGCATTTATATCATGCAGCAATACTCGTCACGAGCTATTTGTGGAATCCCAGCGTATTAGCGGCAAAACGTCTTGGAGCTTGAGAGGACCGTCCAGACTCGCTGGTTTTACGCAGTCTGCTCTATTTCAAACGTGAAGGCCAGCTTTGATTGTATTGTTGCTGTGCTTGCCGCAGTCTCTGATAGTTCCAACGGCGAGGCAGCGTGTGAAGCCAAAGGACTACTGGACAAAATCAACTCTGCCTCTTTTGTTTTAACTTTGCACACAATGGAAAAAGTATTAGTCATTGTAAATTGTTTATCAGAGCAACTTCAATCCGGAAGTTTGTTGATCTACAAGGCACTTGCACTGATTTCTGGGACATATGAGGCCCTCCAAAAGCTGAGAAATGATAACGAATGGAACAGCTTAAGTGAAAACATATCTGAATTCTTGACTTTAAGCGATATCCAGGAATCGAAATCTCCACAATCTAAAACCAGTGCCCGAAGCAAGAGAAATCAAGCCATTTCCATTCGTCTCAAAGACTTTCTTTCAAACTCAACAACCGGTAAACGCAACTCCAGTCAGCCAGTTGAATCAGACTGCGGTAATCTTCTGTACTTTGAGGTAATAGACCGTTTCACGAGTGAGATGGACCTATTTTTTTATGCAAAATCTGCCTCTGCTCAACGCTTTATCTGCCTTCGACCCCTCAAGTTCCGATTTTCTCAAATTTTCGAAAGTGGAAAGAGTTATGTGTCATTATCAAGAGATTCTCGGTGTCGATGACCATGCCATAGAATCCCAGCTTTCTCTTGCAAAGCTGCATCTGTCAAAAGCGGTATTCCAAAAATGGATCTTCTTCGAACTATCGAAATCTTATCCGACCTCCCAGTTGCATATTCTGCAGTGCTAAGACTGATGAAGCTAGTTGCTACTTTGCCTGTGACCACTGCCAGTAATGAATGATTCTTCTCGGCATTAGGGTTTGTGAAATACTATCTGCGATCGACGATGGGAAACGGCAGACTCAGTGATCTCATGATAATGGCCGTTGAAAAAGAGGAGGTAAAGAAACTGGATTTGGATAGATTAGTCGACAATTCTGCCAAGCAGCGACCTCGCCGCTACCCCCTGTTTTAGGTATGATTGCTCAATGTTGTTCTTTTTTTGCATCTTAATTAAAAAAAATAAAAAAAATCCTTGCCCCCCCCCTACATTTTCATGAATTGGCGCCATTGGGGGGGGGAGGGTTGTCATCCTCAAAGACATAATTTCCAGAACTTAGTGGGTTGAGAAAAATGGCTATATCGAAATTTTGATTGGATGTGTTTGGGGAAAGGATGGGCGTGAGAGGGGGGTTAATTGCCCTCCAATCACTTTCGCCTATTAAAAAGGACACTAGTCCCTTCAATTTCCAATCGAAGGAGCCTTTTTTGAAGTTTCTGCGACCACCCTTTCTATAAGAAACTTATACGCACCCAGGGCATAAACTTTCAACCCTTGCCCTGAGGGCTGTGGGGGGGGGGGTGGTTGCTATCCTCAAAGACCTAATTTCCAAAACTTTAAACCACGTTTAACAAAATGTCTATTTGAAAATTCTGATTGGATGCGTTTTGGGAAGTGGTGGGCGTGAGAGAGGAGTTAGTTGCCCTGCAATCACTTTCGACTATTAAAAAGGGCACTAGCCCTTTAAATTTCCAATTGAATTTGCCCTTTTTGACGTTTCTACGACAACGCTATTTATAAAAACCTTATATGACCCCATGGCATAACTTACAACCCTTGACTTGAGGGGTGTGGGGGGTCTGTCATCTTCAAAGACATTATTTCTAGATCTTTCAACTACGTTGAACAACATGGCTATCACAAAACTTTGATTGGATGTGTTTGGGGAAATGAAGGGCATGAGGGGGGGGGGTTTAGGTGCCCTCCAATCTGTTTTGACTTTTAAAAAGGGCACTATCCCCTTCAATTTTGTAATTTAATGAGCCCTTTTTGAAGTTTCTACGACAACGCTATCAATAAAAACGCACTAGAAAAAGAGCACTTTCTTAAAAAGAGCACTAAAGCGTCTGATTACCAATCCAATGAGCCCTCTGCAAAGTTCACATGACCCTGCCTTCTATAAGAACCTTATATGCCCCCCAGGGCATAACTTACAGCCCTTGCCGCTAGGGCTGGGGTGATTTGTTATCCTCAAAGACATAATTTTCAGACCTTTCAAATACGTTGAACAATATGGCTATCTCAAAATTTGATTGGAAGTGTTTGGGGAAATGATGGGTGTGGGGGCGGGAGGCATTTGCCATTTGATCACTTTTGACTAATAATGAAGACACTCTCTTGGGTCCTAATAATAAAGGTCCTCTCAATTTCCAATCGAATGAGCCCTTTTTGAAGCTTCTATGACAAAACTTTCTACAAGAACATTATATGCCCTCAAGGCATAACTTACAACCCTTGCCCAGATGGGTGTGGGGGGGGTTGTCATCTTCAAGGACATAATTTCCATAACTTTCAACTACGTTGATTAAAATGGTTGTCTCAAAATTTTGATTGGAGGTGTTTGGGTAATGGTGGGCGTGAAAGGGCTGTTAGTTGGCCTCCGATCACTTTTGACTATTAAACATGGCACTAGCCCTTTCAATTTCTAATCGAATGAGCCCCTTTTGAAGTTACTACGAAAACACTTTCTATAAAAATCTTATATGCCCCCAGGGCATAACTTACAAACCTTGCCCTTGAGGGATATGTTGGGGGGGGGGTGTCATCCTCCAAGACCTTATTTCCAGAACTTTAAACTACGCTGAACAAAATTGCTATCTCAGAATTTCGATTGGATGTGTTTGGGGAAATGCTGGGCGGGATAGGTTAGTTAGTTCCCCTCTGATCACTTTCGATCATTAAAAAGCGCACTAGCCCTTTGAATTTCCAATTGAATGAGCCCTTTTTGAAGTTTCTACGACGACGTTTTCTATAAAAACCTTATATACCCCCAGGGCATAGGTTACAACCCCTGTCCTAATGGCTGTGGGGAGAGTGTCCTTCTTAAAGACATACTTCCAGATCTTTTAACTACGTTGAACAAAATAGCCATCTCAAAATTTTGATTGGATGTGTTTAGGGAAATGGTGGGCGTAAATGGGGTGTTAGTTGCCTTCCAATCACTTTCGGCTATTAAAAAGGGCACAAGCCCTTTCCATTTCTAGTCGAATTAGCCCTTTTCGAAATTTCTACGACAACTCCTTCGATATGAAGTGCCCCGGTCTAAAACCAACCAAAAAATAAATAAATAATATATTGTGCCAACATCATTCTTTACTTAGGCAGCGCTATTGCGCTGCCTATGATATCATTCGTCAACGTCAATTGTAATATCTAGGTCATGCCTTGAGAATATGAGACCTTAAAACTCCCAAGGCATATTTCCAGTGACAACCTGCGGGATAGAGGAGGAACTCTGTCCCAAGAATGTCTTACGCCTTACATACCAGTCAGATCTGCAGTAGCTTTGGACTTCTCTGACACTCAAGTGGGAGGGCGTGCTGCGGGCGGCAAAATGGCGTGAAGACTGGAGAATCCTTGTCAATGCCCTAGGTTCCTCTGAAGGCACAAGAGGATACTTGATCTTGAGACAACAAGAGTTCTTAGAAACAACATTGCTTCGTATGATAAGGGAGGTTGGTGACTCTATGCCCAATATCAGCAAAGATGGTGCTAAGTTCCAAAAGAGTCTAGAGCTGGTGCATTGTGGCTTCAGCCACGCTGTTCTTTTTCCTTTTGTTATAATGTCCTTTATCAGCAAAGATGGTGGCAAGCTCCAAAAAAGTCTGGAGCCGGTGCCTTGTGGCTTCTACTTCACGCTTTTTTTTTATTTTTATTGTAATGCCCAATATCAGCAAAGAGGGTGTTAAGTTCCAAAGGAATGTAGGGCAGGTGCCTTGGGGCTTCCACAACGCTGTTCCTTTTCCTTTTTATCGTCATTTTTTCTGTCACACAAATCCTGTAAGTAAAATAACAGTCTTCTGTTACAGTAACACCCTATGACCTTTAGAGTTTATCATAACAATAATGGCAAATTGTAGCGTCTGAAACATAACGCCTGAATCAGCTCGTTGGTGTCGCTTGTTGGCCTCTTTGATAAGATAAACTGTTTAATAATTTCTGGCCTCCTTGAAATTTATTTGTTTTTTTTAAGTTTTGTTTAGGATTTTTCGGAATTTGTTCAATTTTTACTGAGCGATTTTATAATCCTTATTAATTTTTTCTGAGTTAGTGTTCAAATGTCGTGTATGTCATCCACCTCCATTCCAGGCCACAGGGCCTTTATAGGGATTAGTGCCATGCATTACTTTCTCCTTAGTTCCTTATTAAAATTTTGTTTTTAAGATACATAGCATTCAGACTTTTACTCGAAATTAGCTGGAAAATTATTCTTCCCTTGTTCTAAGGAATTCTAAGGAATTATTCAAGCGGCAGAAGCTTTGTTACTCTTTCATTAGTCTGGCCTAGCTGTGCTAATAAAGCATGATCTACAAACTGAAATGGAATAGGACAATTTCATATAAAACAGATTCTCGTTTTTATCGCCCTAAGTACGTGACTCGTTTTTGGTTTCCGAGCTCTTCTAGAATTTACCAATCCTGTGGGATATTACTGCTTTGTTTGCAAACAAGAAGGAACACTAAAAAGGGAGCATTTAGAAAAGGATAGAACACCAAAATAGGGTGCCATCATCCTAAACAAGAGGGAGCATCAGAGGTTTTCATAGTTTAACGGAAGGGCATAAATTTAGTTCCATGGAGGAAACTATTATGGTATTTAGTTTCAAACTTAGAATACAGAAATATTTTGCATTGGAATGAAAACTAATCGCCCTTGCATAAGTGATTTCGGTTCTGACTATTATTATCAAAGATATCAAAGATACATCTATCAAACTATACATCAGAGGTTTAAGTTATTTCGGTTCTGACAAGACTATCAAAGATACATCAGAGGTTTGCATCTAAACAAAGGGAATCCAATAATATTCGAATAGCTACGTTCTGCATTTGTAGCTGTGTCTTTTATTTATCAATATTTCGATTCAGATTTAGGCTCTCTAAAGGTCATTGAATTTTCTTCGTCTTTCAACCTGTAATCTGGCATTATTTTGAAGTTTCTAATCTTTAAAGCAAAAATTATCTTCATAATATTTAAATATAATTTTTAATGAAATGCACATATTTAATTTGTGCTATTTTGTATTGAAAAGATCAATTATAAACAATGTTTAACCACAGAGAAAAAGAACGATCATCACACCATCAGATTCAGCTTATCAGAGAACGCTGATGTAGAGGTTTCAAGCTCCCATATACAAAATTGTGCAGTTTTTCGTTTTGCCAGAAGAAGGATCACGGATGCGTGTTTGTTTATTATATTTATTTTTTGTCCCAAGGGTAATCATATCTAACTGGGGATCCCAGAAGATCGGAAGAGGGCTCATTTGATCGTAGGTAAGAAGTTCTAGAGCTCTTTTAAGGTGACCCAAAATATTGGAGGATAGCTTGCCCCCCTCTCACTCCTCTTTTTTCTCCAAGGTCTCCAAAATTTTGGGAAAGGCATTTTGTTCAACATAGTCGAAAGACCTAATAACTATGTCTTTAAGTATAGCTTGCCCGACAAAGTCTCCGAGGGAAGGACTACAAGCTATTAGCCTCGCCCATTGTCATTGATTGTTGGGACATATACAGAATTTTTTCACGAAAGGGGGATTTTTCTGGTTGGAGGGAGGGGGGTACGTGGGAGGATCTTTACACGGAGAAACTTTTCATGGGGGAAAGGAATTTTCCATGGAGGGGGAGTCAGGTTTCCCAGTATTATTTAAAAAACGATCAGAAATTGAATAAAAAATAAGTTTTTGGTTCAACTGAAAGCAAGGAGCAACATTAAAACTTAAAACAAATTTTTTTTTATGTATATGAGGGGATACCTTCTCCTCAATACTTTGCTCTTTACTCTAAAGTTTTTTTCCTCGAAAATTTAAAAAAGGTTATTATTCTAATTAAACTGCCGTTGTGTTTTAGGAGTCATTCTTAAATAATTGGAACAAAAAGCCCAAATTTAGCGTAAAGAAAGAGGTATTGATTAGGGGGCAAACCCCCTTATATATGCAAAAATTTCTGTTCGTTTTAAGTTTTAATGTTTCTCTTTACTTCCAGTTGAAAAAACTTGTTTTTTTTTATTTAGTCTTACAATAAATGGAATGCCAAGCTAAAAGAACAGGCTTGCCAGTGGTTATGTCCTTTTTCATCCTCTTCAACGGGAGATAGATCCAAGGGCTTAGGATCAATGAGTCTTCGAGCTTATTCTAATTAAATGGCCCTTGTGTTTCAGGAGTCATTCGTAAATAATTGGAAAAAAAAGCCAAACTTTAGCGTAAAGAACGAGGTATTGATTAAGGGGCAAGCCCCCTCATATACGGAAAAAGTTCTGTTCGTTTTAAGTTTTAATGTTTCTTCCTACTTCTATTTGAAAAAAAAAACTGTTTTTTTTTTTTTTTATTTAGTCTTACAATAAATTGGATGCCAAGCTTAAAGAACAGGCTTGCCAGCGGTTAGGCCCTTTTCATCCTCTTCTACGGTAAACAGATCTAAGGGCTTATGATCAATGAGTCTTCCAGCTTACCATAATTTTCTATTCACTAAGGTTTGGAAAGCAAAACAAATAGTAATTCAGAAAACCATATCTTTACTAAGTCACCGTATTTGCTTTGGACATGGTCTTAAGAAAAGTCTAATTCAATAAACTTTTATTTGGATCCAGGAAATCGCAGAAAATCGCAAAAACGACTTGGGAGCCTATTATAGCATTCACTTTTAAGAGCTTTTACAATTCTCCTCAAAGTAAATATTTGCACGATAGATTTGCTGACTCAAAAGAAAGTCGATCTGAATTTTTGGCTTTTTCAGAACAGGCTGACCTTGGAAACCGAAAACTGAATTTTTTAAGAAGGAAATGCGCTTTTTAAGCAGTCCAATTATAAAATTTTATGAGCAAAAAAAAGCTAGATTGCAACTTCAACAGAAGATGAACAACACAAAATCTAAATTTATACTTTATAAGAATAGGGAAGCTGAAATTGCGGGGTTAAAATTTTTCACTGGCTTTGAAAATGCAGCTTGCAGGGCTGCAGCCTGCAGAATTTGTTATTATAGCTTGGAGGGCTGCAGCTTACTGGGTTATGTCTTGCAGGGCTATAGCTTTCAGAAAGAGTATTGTACTGAAATGTAGGCGCTTCGAAAGGCTGAGGAAGATTTGTTAAATTTTTCGCACAAATAACAGTCAAATAGGGATAAATTCTTTTATTAGACAGTGAAAAACAATGCCGAAAAACTCTGAATATTTCGATCATATACAAAGTGATTGATAACAGTGATCTAATAACAGTCACTGTATGTGTGGTCGAAATGTTCACTGTTATCAATCACTTTGTATTTGATCGAAATATTCAGAGTTTTTCGGCATTGTTTTTTACTGTCTAATAAAAGAATTTATCCCTATTTGACTGTTATTTGTACGAAAAAATTAAAAAATCTTCCTCAGCCTTTCGAAGCGCCAACATTTCAGTAGCCTACAATACTCTTTCTGCAAGCTATAGCCCTGCAAGACATAACCCAGTAAGCTGCAGCCCTCCAAGCTATAATAACAAATTCTGCAGGCTGCATCCCTGCAAGCTGCATTTTCAAAGCCAGTGAAAAATTTTAACCCCGCAATTTCAGCTTCCCTATTCTTATAAAGTATAAATTTAGATTTTGTGTTGTTCATCTTCTGTTGAAGTTGCAATCTAGCTTTTTTGTTTTGCTCATAAAATTTTATAATTGGACTGCTTAAAAAGCGCATTTCCTTCTTAAAAAATTCAGTTTTCAGTTTCAAAGGTCAGCCTGTTCTGAAAAAGTCAAGAATTCAGACCGACTTTCTTTTGAGTCAGCAAATCTATCGTGCAAATATTTACTTTGAGGAGAATTGTAAAAGCTCTTAAAAGTGAATGCTATAATAGACTCCCAAGTCGTTTTTACTATTTTCTGCGATTTTCTGGACCCAAATAAAATTTTAATGAATTAGACTTTTCTTAAGACCATGTCCAAAGCAAATGCGGTGACTTAGTAAAGATATGGTTTTCTGAATTACTATTTGTTTTGCTTTCCAAACCTTACTGAATAGACAACTATGGTAAGCTGGAAGACTCATTGATCATAAGCCCTTAGATCTGTTTACCGTAGAAGAGGATGAAAAGGACCTAACCGCTGGAAAGGCTGTTCTTTTAGCTTGGCATCCAATCTATTGTAAGACTAAATAAAAAAAAATAGTTTTTTTCAACTGGAAGTAGGAAGAAACATTAAAACTTAAAACGAACAGAAATTTTTCTGTATATGAGGGGGCTTGCCCCCTAATCAATACCTCGTTCTTTACGCTAAAGTTTGGCTTTTTTCCAATTATTTAAGAATGACTCTTGAAACACATGGGCCATTTAATTAGAATAAGCTCGAAGACTCATTGATCCGAAGCCCTTGGATCTATCTCCCGTAGAAGAGGATGAAAAGGACCTAACCGCTGGCAAGCCTGTTCTTTTAGCTTGGCATTCCATTTATTGTAAGACTAAATAAAAAAAACAAGTTTTTTCCAACTGGAAGTAAAGAGAAACATTAAAACTTAAAACGAACAGAAATTTTTGCATATATAAGGGGGCTTGCCCCCTAATCAATACCTCTTTCTTTACGCTAAAGTTGGGCTTTTTGTTCCAATTATTTAAGAATGACTCCTGAAACACAAGGACCGTTTAATTAGAATAATAACCTTTTTTAAATTTTCGAGGAAAAAAACTTTAGAGTAAAGAGCAAAGTATTGAGGAGGGGGTATCCCCTCATATACGTAAAAACAATTGTTTTAAGTTTTAATGTTGCTCCTTGCTTTCAGTTGAACAAAAACTTATTTTTTATTCAATTTCTGATCGTTTTTTAAATAATACTGGGAAACCTGACTCCCCCTCCATGGAAAACTCATTTTCCCCATGAAAAAGTTCTCCATGTAGAGATCCTCCCATGTACCCCCCCCTCCAACCACAAAAATACCCCTTTCGCGAAAAAATTCTGTATACGTCCCAACAACCAATACAACAATCAATGACAATGGGCGAGGCTAATAGCTTGTAGTCCTTCCCTCGGAGACTTTGTGGGGCAAGCCATACTTAAAGACATAGTTATTAGATCTTTCGACTATGCTGAACAAAATGCCTTTAAAATTTTGGAGACCTTGGAGAAAAAAGGGGAGTGAGAGGGGGCAAGCTACCCTCTAATATTTTGGGTCACTTTAAAAGCGCTCTATAACTTTTGACCTACGATCAAATGAGCCCTCTCCCGATCTTCTGGGATCCTCCAGTTAGATATGATTCCCCTTGGGACAAAAAATAAATATGATAAATAAACACGCATCCGTGATCTTTTTTTCTGGCAAAACGAAAAACTGCACAATTTTGTGTATGGGAGCTTGAAACCTCTACAGCAGCGTTCTCTGATAAGCTGAATCTGATGGCGTGACTTTCATTAAGCTCATTTGATGTTTTGGGAGTGTTTCTTCCCTTTTCAACAATTGGGCAAATTTTCCAAGGCTCTTAACTTTTGACAGATAACATTAAAGTTGATGAATGTTATATATCTTGAATAAGCATCAAAATTCAATTCTTTTGACGTATCTATTGTTATCAATACTCTGTTGCTTAAGGTTTTGGTTACTATTGAGCCACATCGTTCCCTACTTACAGTTTGTTATCACGAACTGCTTGATGTTAATGTATCAGTGGCACTAAACAATGGAATGAATGGAAAATTTTAACAATAGAAAATTTTAATTTTTTTTCAATTGTTTTTTATATTTTTTTTAAGGCAGATATAAAAAAATATTGTCCATTTGAATAAGACTAAAGAGTTGATTTATATTGGTTTGTAGTATATGCAGTAAATTTTGTCGTTTATTAATTTATTGTCTGGTGATTTCTTTTCCAAATAGCCTGATGTTTTTTAAACAATTACAATTTTGGCGATGAACAAAAAACGAACATTTGGAGCTTGCAAATAATGTGCATTTAGGAGCTATGCCTTACAGCTGCTCAAGGTCTATGGTGCAACAAGCGTTTTCAAATTTTGGAGATATTGCAGTCACCATGGTTTTAGAAACAACATAACAAGGAAAAGTCAGAAATTTTTGAAAAATCTTTATCCAAATATATGCTGATATATTTAGATGATAATATTATCAGTTTTTTAATATAGTCAGGTTGTGTCTTCAGAACTAGATTAGCTAATTTTGACATTAATTCAGGACCTAATACCTCAAAATAGTATTTTGTTGTATTTACTTTTCATTTCTCTTTGTACCAATTTACATTTTCTGTAGTTGTAGATGTGAAATACCGGGTTTCCAGTTATATCACTAAAAAAGCATCTTTCATCTATCTATAACCCAAAATTGTGCTCTCTAGCTCTCTTTCCCTTGATGTCATTGGTGTGAACATTCTTTCCGTTCTGCAAATCATCATTTTATTTTGCCCCCTTTAGATAAATGGTGGAAATTTTGTTTTTAAATTCATTTATAAGTTAAATTTGTAATTTATTTTGCAAATTTTGATTTATTTATTTGTTATCTTCATCTGGAAATATGGTGCCAAGTTCATGTGCTGTAAACTTCCATGAGCATAAAATGATAATATAATGAAATAGCATTATTTACTGTTAGTAAGGACCATACTATCGGGAAACGTTCCTTGAAGTTATCCCTACTTTCCCAGAAAAAGGACCCTACATTCGATTTTTTAAAACTATATATTAGGGAGGCTTAGCGCCTTTAAAACATCCTTATGTACACTTGGGATTCCGGGGGTCTGATTACTGGATCCAGTCCATCAATTCATTAGACACATATCAGAAGCGAACATAAATATTTCGCGAATGTATAGGAAAGAGGGATCTCCATGTATAATGAAACCTTATAATATTAGAAATAATATTTCCTTATAATAAAATAAAACCTTATATAATTAAAATAATTAGAAATAATATTTCTAATATTTATGATATTATTTATAGGACCTCGGAAGAAAAGGATACTGTCTGGGAAAGGCCTAACAAATGTATTTGACAATTAAAAAAAACACAAAAAAAAAAAAAAAATTAAAAATTAAAATTAAATTTAAACAAAATCAATATATTGATTATTAAACCTTGGGCCAAGGAGTCCTCGGCTTATTTATGATGCGCAGATCTTTTAGCATCAAGCAATGGTTATTGGTAAATAAGATATCTATAATAAAATTCAAAAATTTGAATAAGAAGAATGAACGAGGCGTTATATTTATTTTTAAACAGTGTGTGCCTATCAATCGTAGGTCTAAACTGACTTTTTTTCAAAGTAAAATTGCTTCCTCTCATAATTGTGTAGCCTTTACAAACTTAAAAACGCGTTAATATTTAATTTGCCATAAAACCTTTAAAAAAATGTGGAATGAGCTCAAAAATACATACTGATTATTTGTATAAATTTACTGCTTTCGAAGTTCGACTATATTGATTGGTTCGATCAAAACCGAAATCTCTATGATAAAATAATAAATATTAGTAGGCTACTTAACCTAAGCAGAAACGAACAGTCTTAGCTTGACAAATTGTAAATCATTCTGTTTCTTAAGAATTTCTCATGAATTAAAAGTCATGCCGTTTAGGACAGGTTTCCAATATATCAGAAGTCCTCCTAGAACCGATGCTCGTGCCGGAAATCAATGATTGACAAAACCAATCTGTAAGAACACAGCTATCTTATCAGCAACGCTGACTAGCACCACTTACTTTTATCCATCCGATATTTTCTAATTATCGAAGCAATCCCACAAGTCTCTTAGACTTGTCCAGTACTTAAGATCTCTTGAGGAATTATAACGCGGAAAGTAATTCCAGTGCAACAAGGAATCCCATGTGCTATTTCGACGGTGGCCGGCGTTTACCGCCCCCCGGTGATTACCACCCCTCCGGAAAATACCCCCCATGGAAAATACCCCCCGCAGAAAATACCCCCCGGGAAATTCTCCCCCAGAAAACACCCCCTCCCCGTGGAAAATATCCCCCTCAGAAAATACCCCCCCCCTTAAACCCCCCCACACACAAAATACCTCGGGTCGTATACCCCCTCCCCTCCTGGTAGACACCCCCCCCCCCCCAGAAATATCACCCCCCCCACCGTGGAAAATAAGGCTTTCCAAATTTGAGAATTTTATTTGAGTTTAATTTTTTTCCGCAGGGGGAATTGTATTATGCGCCACTCACCCAAGTTTACGCTGTGTAAAACTCGAGAACAAACCTGTAAATTCATTAGTTTCTTTAGTTTGTAAATCCATTAGTTCGGCTATATATTTGCACATAGGGGGGGGGATAAAGTATTTGGACAGTTTGAAGTCAGAAAAAAATTCTTTGTATTTTTGGCCGCAAAAACATTACAGAAGAATAGCCAGGTATCTGAAAATTTTTTTAAATAAAAAAAAAAAAAAAAAAAAAAAAAAAATCCCAGCATAAAATAAATGTGATGTTTAATTTAATTTTTTTTCCAAGTTTCAAGTGTTTTTCAAGGCATACTATTATTAGGTTAATTTAGTGTTTCATTTAAGTGTTTTATGATGATCGCTGACCAAAGTTTATGTTAGTTTTGCCTTTCATTTACGTTATTTTACTATGTTCATGGCCGTATATTTGGCTTTAAAATATACTTATCTATCTATCTATCTAAGATGCAGAATAATTGTACCAAACACATTTTGCATGCAGACCCGCTATACTCCCCCCCCCCCTAATATGCAAATCTATAGCCCAAATTTATTTCTAAAGTAACGAAAAAACTAGCGCAAAAACTGGTTTGTTCTTGAATTTTAGTACAAAAATTCGTTCTCCCTACGGAAATAAAAAAAAAAAAAAAAACTCAAATAAAATTCTCAAATTTGGAAAGCCTTAATAGTAGTATGTTAACTTATACTTCTGGGGCGCCCCCGTACCAAACAGGTTTTTCTGGTAGGTAAACAGGTCATTACACTCGGTCATTACACTCTTTGTCAAGAGGATTTACGCAATTTCAAAGTTCAGTGTCTTTTTTTAGTGCTAAACCAAAAAACCGATGTCTCTTTTTAGTTGCCAATTATTTTTTGTATATAATCAGGTTTCATATTAGATTCTCCATCAGTTTTGAATAGTTTTATTTTTTATTCGAGATAGCACTACAAGTATTTTTTGTAAAAAACATTTACATAGAAAAAATGAATAATTCTAAGCAATTTCTGGTGAGTAAAAAAATATTCTCATTATTATATTAAAAAGAAATTGTCTTGTCATTAAGTTGAGTGTATTAATTGTTACAAAAGCTTCCTTTTTTTGAGTTTCGGTTTTTTCCTTACTTATAGCTCGTTATCATGTACTGCTGGAAAATGTATTTCAGTGATATTTTAGATCATAGTAGGCTAATGATGCTTTTCGTCTTTAGAAGAATAATCAAAAAAAATTTAGGATATATGCTGCTTACGGGGATTGACTGAGCCATGCTAATTAGGTTTTCCAATCCTTACATTTATATTTATGTATACATTTGATTGAAACCTGATAGTTTAAAGAGAAAAAAAGGCTTTTATACAAAAGAGTTTTAATAATTTCTGACTAAATTGACTTTGAGTTTCACAAAAAAAATGTTCATAACCGCGTGATTAGTAACAATTTTACGCTTGAGTATACAAAGAGGAAGCTCGCTGAAGGAAGTGTCAGCGACCGGAGATCTTGAATAAGAAAAACAAATCTTTTCATATTCTAAAAAATCTAAATTTGTAACAATGAGTATTTTATTTTAATAATAAAGGAAAATATAAATATTTATTTAATTGAAAAAAAAAAAATGTTTTACACTACTTTAAATGCCTAACATAAACTGAATTCTTTCCTTACACTAGAACTAAGGGTACTTATATACTTAGAAGCCTATTGTTTTTAGGAACGATTTTTAGTAGCTCGTATAAAAGATATTACTCATATCTACGTTCTTCCTATAAATTCAACCATCAACAAATTCAAAACGGCACTAAAAACGGCACTTTTGGTGCAATGACTCAAGTGGAAAAGCTGGGGCTAGTGGACTACCAGCACTTTTAGATTGACGTTTAATGGCTCATTCGAAAGCTAATGCCCGTATCTACGTTATGTTTAACATTTCTACCAACAATTAAAAAAATAATTTTTATGTAACTTATTAATTATATTAAAAAAAAAAAAACAAGTTTTTTTTTTAAATTAAAGCAAGGAACGACGGTAAAACTTAAACCGAACAGAAATTATTCCGTATATGAATAGCTTTAATTTAATTTTTCCAAGGTAAAAAAATGCAAAGAAACGTACCAAAACTTTTTTTTTGTCAAAACTGTTCATGAACGTTCTTTTTCAATTTAAAAAAAATATATATTTATCAACTTTTCGTGTTTGATGTCTCTGTTTAGTATCTGTGTCTTCTCAATGTTGTCACGAGGGCAGGAGATAACTTAATTTACGTAGACACTGAATGATATGTATTATATATTAATTTTATCTATGTAGAAAAAAAAAGGATTAATCTTATTAACAGTTAATATAACACAAAAGGTGCTGTTAGCTTAGTTCTTTTTTTATAAAATTTGAAAAAATACATAACGTAAAATCGGAAACGTTTGGTTCATATGTTCAAAAAAAGGGGTAATGGGAGGTGCAAATCGGAGGAGATGGAGGGGTTATGCACTGTATTATACACACGTGATATTGTGGAGAGTCTTTTCACTTTCAATAGGATCTAACATTCCCAGAGGGGTTTAGTTAAATTGGGTTGAGTTGCACGAAGGTTCAGTATAGAAATTAAATTCAAGAAATTATGAAAAAATTGTAACTAAGTAGTAAATTCTTTCTTGAATTCACCTGTTGTATAAACAAAAAGATATTTCGTTCAAGAAATTACGACACAATTCTAAGTAAGTAATAAACTCTTTATTGTTTTCACGAGTTAGATAAACGATGTAGAAATTAATTTCAAGAAATAATGAAAAAATTCTCAGTAAGTAACCATTTCTTTCTTGAAGTCAACTCTTGTATGCACAGTACGGAAATTTCATTAAATAAACTTTTAATATAATTGTAAGTAAGTAAAAAAATAATATTATTGAAATAAAAGTTTAAGTCCTTATAATATTATAACTTAAATTAAAACTGAAAAAAAATCGCAAGTAAGTAAATAACATTTTTTTTTTCTACTTAATAAAGTTTATGAAAACAACGGACATTAATTTAAATGAATAATTTAAGTAGTTTTAAGTAATTAACAGTCTCTTTATTGATTTCTTCTCTTGAATATACTGTAAAGATACTTCATTCAAGAAACGTGATTAAAAACGTTTTGAAACTACATGCTATTTGATTGCCATTGCTTGGCACCTTTCCAAATGAGTGGGGATTCCCCACTGCTTCCTATACATTGCAAAAAGTGAGCAGTACGAAAACTCCACGTTTTCAACCAGACTGGTTTTTTAGACAACAAACCTACAGAGATGACACACACAATACTGAAATTTCAGTCAAGAAATTAAAAAAAAATATTTGAACGTAAGTTAAAATCAATTTAGTGATTTCACCTCTTGTCAATTCAGTTCATATAATTCATTAAAGAAAACGTGATTAAACATGTTTTTGAAAGTACATACTATTTGCATGCCTTTCCTTGATACCTTTCCAATAGAGTGGGGATTCCCCACTGGTTCCTAGACATTGCAAAAAAGAGAGCAGTACTAACACTCCCTTTTTTCAACCTGTCTGGTTTTTTAGGGGACAATCCGGACAGATATGCAAATTTTACTTAGCTTTATTTCATTTTTTTTTAAGGTTAATTTAGACGGGGGTACGGGGGCGTCTGTACCCCCATCTCAAAGTACCTTAAAAAAAATGAAATAAAGCTCTGGCGAAGTTACATCTCTCTCCCTCTTGACCCTTAAAAAACCAGTCTGGTTGAAATAGTAGTAGTTTTGTACTGCTCACTTTTTTGAACTGTTTAGTAAAACGTGTGAAATCCATACGCGTTTGGAAAGGTACCAAGGAAAGGCATACAAATAGCATGTAGTTTAAAAACGTGTTTAATCACGTTTTCTTGAATGAAGTATCTGTACTGTATATTCAAGAGGTGAAATCAATAAAGTGCTTTTAACTTAATTACACATATTTTTTTTTTAATTTCTTTACTAAAATTTACTTATGGTGTGTGTCATCTCTGTGGGTTTGTTGTTTAAAAAACCAGTCTGGTTGAAAACGTGGAGTTTTCGTACTGCTCACTTTTTGCAATGTGTAGAAGCAGTGGGGAATCCCCGCTCATTTGGAAAGGTGCCAAGAAATGGCATGCAAATAGCATGTAGTTTCAAAACGTGTTTAATCACGTTTCTTGAATGAAGTATCTGTACTGTATATTCAGGAGAAGAAATCAATAAAGAGACTGTTACTTACTTACAAATACTTTCATAATTTCTTAAATTTAATTTCCGTATTGTGTATCTAAGAGTTGACAGAGAAAAAAAAGTTACTTACTTACTTGCGATTTTTTTATAATTTCTTGAATGAAGTAACTGTACTTTTGAACCAAGAGTTGTTCAAACTAAAGAGTTGTGGTAGGCCTTACTAATATTTTCATTGGGTTTATGCTTAAATTCCCAGTATTTTCCTTCAACAATTAACTCAAAGAAAACCGTCAACTTACAGAGAATTTTTCATTTTTACTGGAAATTAATTTATACAAGACTTGAATAAAGATATTAAAAAATAAAGAGTTTGTTACTTACTTAGAATTTTGTCATATTTTCTTTAACGAACTGTATGTCTTTTTTTAAGTATTGAAACTTATAGAAAGACGACAATTCGTCTTTTAGATTTTTTCACATTATATATTATTTAAATTATACACTGAACCTTCGTGCAACTCAACCCAATTTAACTACACCCCTCGGGGAATGTTAGATCATATTTAAATTGACAATACTCTCCGAAATCTCACGTGTGTATAATACAGTGAATAACCCCTCCACCTCCTCCGATTTTTACATACCAAAACCAATTTTTTTGAACATGTGAACCAACCATGTTCGAGACTTCGTTATGTATTTTTCACATTTATAACAAATGACTCCAGCAAACAGCACATGTTGTGGTATCTTGAATGATAATCCTGTTAATCCTTTTTTTTTCTCCATAGATAAAATTAAAAACTAAGTAACATAATCCCGTTTCTAAGTAAATAAAGTTATCTCCTGCCCGCATTACGGCACAGAGACGACACAGAGACCACACAGTGACATCAAACACGAAAAGTTGATAAATATATATTTTTTTTAAATTGAAAAAGAACGTTCATGAACAGTTTTGACAAAAAAAAAGTTTTGGTACGTTTCTTTGCATTTTTTTACCTTGGAAAAATTAAATTAAAGCTATTCATATACGGAATAATGTATTGTCTGTCTAATTTTTACTCTAGGGCCTTTATTTAATTTAAAAAAAAACTTGTTTTTTTTTTATTTAATATAAATTATTATTTTACAACCAATTTCTTTTTTTATTTTTTGTTTTAAATTTAAACATAAAGTATTTAAGAGCATTATATTTAGAATGAGCCATTAAACGTCAATCTAAAAGTGCTGGTAGTCCACTAGCCCCAGCTTTTCCACTTGAGTCATTGCACCAAAAGTGCCGTTTTTAGTGCCGTTTTGAAGTTGCTGATGGTTGAATTTATAGGAAGAACGTAGATATGAGTAATATCTTTTATACGAGCTACTAAAAATCGTTCCTAAAAAAAATAGGCTTCTAAGTATATAAGTACCCTTAGTTCTAGTGTAAGGAAAGAATTCAGTTTATGTTAGGCATTTAAAGTAGTGTAAAACATTTTTTTTTTCAATTAAATAAATATTTATATTTTACTTTATTATCAAAATAAAATACACATTGTTACAAATTTAGATTTTTTAGAATAAGAACAGATTTGTTTTTATTATTCAAGATCTCCGGTCACTGACACTTCCTTCAGCAAGCTTCCGCTTTGTATACTCAAGCGTAAAATTGTTACTTATCATGCGGTTATGAACATTTTGTGAAACTCAAAGTCAATTTAGTCGGAAATTATTAAAACTCTTTGGTATAACAGCTTTTTTTCTCTTTAAACTATCAGATTTAAATCAAATGTAGACATAAATAGAAATGTAAGGAGTGGAAAACTTAATTAACATGGTTCAGTCAATCCCAGTAAGAATCATAGATCATAAATTGTTTTGATTATTATTCTAAATACTAAAATCATCATAATACTTCTATAATATAAAATATAACTGAATTACGATTCAAAATAGAAAATGGTAACTAGATAAAAGTAAGAAAAAAACCGAAACTAAAAAAAAAGGAAGCCTTTGTAACAGTTAATACACTAAACATTTGCCTCTCAATTACTTGGACTATCTGTCTTGGCTTTTCTCTGTCTACAATTACCCAGCCCAGTCTTGATGCAACCGATTGCCCAAAATACTTGATAAATTCAATTCAAAATCAACGGACTCGGTCCGTTGACTTAATGACAAGACAATTTCTTTTTAATATAATAATGAGAATATTTTTTTACTCACCAGAAATTGCTTAGAATTATCCATTTTTTCTATGTAAATGTTTTTTACAAAAAATACTTGTAGTGCTATCTCGAATAAAACTATTCAAAACTGATGGAGAATCTAATATGAAACCTGAATATATACAAAAAATAATTGGCAACTAAAAAGAGACATCGGTTTTTTGGTTTACCACTAAAAAAAGACACTGAACTTTGAAATTGCGTAAATCCTCTTGACAAAGAGTGTAATGACCGAGTGTAATGACCTGTTTACCTACCAGAAAAACCTGTTTGGTACGGGGGCCCCCCAGAAGTATAAGTTAACATACTACTCTTAATTACCACGGGGAAGGGGGGTATTTTCCTGTGGGGGGGTGTTTTCTGCTGAGGCATTTGGGGGGGGGGGTATTTTCCACCCTAACATTCAAATTCAACGTATTTCGGTTTCTTAAGAATTTTTAATAAGCAGAAGTGCGGTCGCGTAGAACAAGCTATCAATATATCACATGTCCGCTTAAAGCAGATATTCTTGCTGAAAGTCAATAATCATTGATAAAACCAATCTATAAACACTCATCAACAGCACTGGCCAGCACCACTTACTTTCATCTATTGTATATTTTCTGATTACCGTATCAATCCCATAAGTCTCTTAGGAAAGTCCAGTTCTCAAGATCTTTTAAGGAATTCTAACGCTCCACGTGTTATTCAGAGTGGAGAATGCAATTAAAGCTAGACAATGATATCCTATAAAAAGCCATGAATAAACGCTTTATGGATGTGTTAGCGCCAAATTGCCATTTTGAATGAATAGGAGTGGAGCTTGAGAAGAGAATTAAATCTAATTAAAGTATTTTAAATAGTTATTTTTAGGTTTTTTTGCCTGAAAAGAAAGAGGTGAATCACCTCTAATCCTTCGAGGCTTCAGCGGCTGCTCAGTCAATCAAAAACGCGTATGTACACTTTTCATTATTCCGAGAAAATTGTCTTCAAAGTTTCTCAAGTCTAACGGCACTTTTCTCACCCACTGCGCCACACTAGAATAGCAATTAAGTAAAAATTTGCTAGGATTGGTTTTAGACGGTATTCTTTCCAATCATGCAATTAAAGTACATGCCAAAGTTCACTGACACTGCTAAATGTCATTTTTTCAAATTTGGGAAACGGAGCAAAATGCTGTAGCTACATGTTTTTGCCAGAGAAAATCTTTGCGGGGGATTTTATTAGGACAGTCTTGTATATACCATTCGATTTGCCTCTTTGAGCTGAATTCAGTGGTATATCTAACTCGGAAAGTAAATTTGTCATGTATATACGGGTTTTTACCTTTGAACGGCCGTGCTATATTGTTAAATTGAAAAGTCTCCTGGCAAAGACTAATAGAGCAGATATGGTAACACCTAAAGAAACTTCGCCTTCCTTCACTTAAAACCATAAAAGGTCTTCAGCCCTTGTCCCACCTCATAATGTCGAATCAATTCAAAATGTTTAATTTTTTATTTATACTACATATCTTTAATGTGTTAAAGGTAATTACTAGGTTAGGAAAAAAAAATAAAGAAAAAAAAACAAAACAAAAAAGATGAGGAGAAGAACTGTTTTCCTTCTATAGCAATTGAGATAATTAAGCACTTGAACAAGGTTTTGACCTCAGTCACCTATCCAATCACCTAAAGCAGTATAACCCAACAATCAACCAAATAAAAATGACCAAATTCATACAAAGTTATCATAATAAATGATTACATTTTTATATAAATGATAACAACATTTGGTTATAAAAGTGATATCTTCGCATTAATTTTGACCTGAAATGACATAGCAGAATGCTAGTAACCTCATTTGAGTCGAACTACTGGAAGCAGCCAGCTTCCCTGTTTTTCAGCCTGTTTTACACGTCCTCCGTTGGCTGCACTAACATCGATAGGCAGACTTCCTTCAGCAATAATTAGCAGTGCTGTTTTATTTCTCGGCATCGTGATTAATTATTGCAAAATTTTTATTTTTTTTGAAACCAGCTCAAATTTTGCTATTTAATGCGCAAGATTTTTGCTATTTTATTGCAGTTTTTCCAGGAAGTTCAATTATTATTGTTCGTCTCTCTGCTGTACACGTAAAGGTGAATTTGGTGGAACTTACCAACCTTTCAAAATAGTTTTGAATGACATTTAAATCGTGTTGAAGTTCTGAACTTTGATGAAAATGCAATTGGAATAAATCCCGAATGGTGTGAGTTGTTGTCAACATTCCAGTACTGCCATAATTGACTCTAATCACGTACAAAAGTGTCGTTACGCCTGATTGCAGAGCTTAAGCATTATGGATGATGCTATCTCTAAAGAGAAGATAATGTACACCAGACTGGTGTTTCCATTTTCTCTTCATTAGAACTACATGTTACACTACTGCAATCCCTGTAGAGCTATGCGTGTTAATCCGTTTTTATATTTTAAGCACAAAATATTTCGGCAACAAGATTTAAAATGTTGCCCTTTCATACTACCCATGCCATGTGGCCAAATTGTATTGTTCCAAAATTGCAGAAACAAGAATTAACGAAAAATGTAACCATAAAGTCTACCTTGCCAAAGGGTCCTTGCTATGTCTGGTGGAAATATCATGTGCAAGAGACTGACGTTTTTTCTCCTCTCTTCGTCAACAGCAGTACTTGCCTCCTCAACACTTCTTCTTAACTTGTCCATCCTTCTTTTTAGACCATCCTACCGAAAGTATATTTGGTCACCCAAGAAATAAGAAATAATGTGAACCTGGATACATTTAACGAAGATAGAAACTAAAATAAATCCTAAGCAAATTTTCCAGCTATATGAATAGTAGTCGAGCTGAGCAAAATAGAAAAAAGACTAAAGTAAAGAAACATAAAAAAAATCTAAATCACAATCAAAGCTCCTAAGCAAAGAAAATAAACACCCCCCCCCCCAAAAAAAACAATCAAAGAGTCTAAGCATCTTCACTTCATAAAAATTCAGCTAAGACTGACAAAAATGTTTATCATTCATAAAACATTTCTTAAAAAATTAAATAAAAAACAAGCTTTTTAACTGAAAGTAAGGGGCGACGTTTATACTTAAAACGAACAGAAATTATTTCATATATAAACGGGGCTGTCCCCTCCTCAAAGCCTCGCTCTTTACGCTAAAGTCTTTTATTGTTTAAAAAAAATAGAGTTGTGAAAAAGTCAAACTTTCAAACAGTTCGTGGTAACGAACTGTAAGTAAGGAGCGACCCGGCTCAATGGTAACCGAAACTCTAGAAAACGGGTTTTTGATACCAATAGATACATCAAAAGAATCAGATTTCAATGCTGATTTCAAATATATAGTGCTGAAAGATCTTAAGCCGAACTGGCCAGCCATGACAAAAACCAACAAAGAGAAAAATCTAAAAAAAAAAACAAACGAGACTGTGGCCAGTGGAGAGAAAAGAAAACAAATAAATGCAAAACAACGCGGATATTTCGCCTGTATCCAAACAAGGCGTCTTCAGCACGAAAGAAACACAAGAAGAACAGGATAAAAAAAAACAAAAAAAAAAACAAGATAAAACTAAAAACCAATAAAACCCCCACCAAAAAAAAAAAAAAACAAACAAAAATGTACAATTGGCGCAAACTGAACCACGAAGGGAAAAGATTCTATTATTGAGTTACTTCAGTGAGGACACCAGAGTAACTGAGGAAAAAATTTTTTCCTCAGTTACTCTGGTGTCCTCACTGAAGTAACTATATAATAGCATCTTTTCCCTACGTGGATCAGTTTGCGCCAATTGTACATTTTTTTTTTTTTTTTTTTGGTGGTGGTTTTATTGGTTTTTAGTTTTATGTTTTTTTTTCTTTTATCTTGTTCTTCTTGTTTTTATTCAGTGCTGAAGACACCTTATTTTGATAAAGGTGAAATATCCCCGTTGTTTTGCATTTGTTTGTTTTCTTTTCTCTCAACTGGCCACAGTCTCGTTTGTTTTTTTGTTTTTTTTTAGAGTTTTCTCTTTGTTGGTTTTTAAATATATAGTGCTACCCATTAAAAGTTACGCGCCTGAGAAAATTTGGCTGATTTTCAAAAAAAGGGGGAAAGACCCCCTTAAAATTATAGAACCTCAATGAAAATCACACCATCATATTCAGCGTATCAGAGAACCCCACTGTGGAGGTTTCAAGCTCCTATATACAAAAATGTAGAATTTTGCATTGTTTGCCAGAAGAAAGATCACGGATGCGTGTTTATTTGTTTTTTTTTTGTTTTTTTGTTTTTTTCCTCAGGGGTGATAGTATCGACCCAGTGGTCCTAGAGTATCTTTGGTGGGCTCATTGGAACTGAAATTAAAAGTTCTAGTGCCCTTTTTAAGTGACAAAAAAATGAAGGGCAACTAGGCCCCCTTCCACTCTCATTTTTTTCCCAAAGTCACCCGATCAAAATTTTGAGACAGCCATTTTGCTCAGCATGGTCGATAATATGATAACTATGTCTTTTAGGATGACTTAATCCCCCAAAGTCCCCGGGGGGGCTAAAAGTTATGAACTTTACCCATTGTTAACATATAGTATTGGTTATTGGGAAGTATGCAGAAGTTTTCAGGTTTTTTTTTTCTGGTAGTGGGGGGGGGGGGTAGGGGGTTATGTTGGAGGATCTGTCCATGAAGGAAGTTTTCATGGGGGAAGGGAAGCTGCCATGAAGGGGCGCCGGACTTGCCAGTATTATTTATTGGTTATTGGGAAATATACAGACATTTTCAGGAAGGATTTTTTTTCTGGAGGGTGGGGCTGGAGGAGGGGGTTACTCGGGAGAATCTTTCCGTGGAGGATGTTTCTTTGGGGTAAGGGACATTTCTATGAAGGGGGTGCCGGATTTCCAAGCATTATTTAAAAAACGATCAGAAATTAAATAAAAAAAAAAACAAGTTTTTTTCAACTGAAAATAAGAAGCATCATTAGAACTTAAAACGAACAGAAATTATAACTTATATGTAGGGGTTCTCCCCCAAGTCAATACCTCGCTCTTTACGCTACAGTTTTTTCTTAGTGCTTTCAAAAGAGCTATCTATTCTAATTAAAAGGTCTTTGTGATTCAGGGGTTTGTGAATTAAAATTTGTTTTAACTTATAACATAAAGAGCGTGGTATTGACTAAGGGGAGAACCCCCTCATATACGTAATAACATATACAGAATAAAAATAAACAATAAAAAAACAAGCGATACGGCTCAATAGTAATCAAAACTTTTAAAAACAGAATTTTGATGTCAATACATGTATCAAAAGAATGAGTTTATAATGCTGATTCTAAATATATAAATTTTATTAAGTTTAGCATTACTCATCAAAGGCTAGGAGCCTGAGAAAATTTACCCGATTTTTTAAAGAGGGGGGAAACATTCCCTACAAGTGAAAGAATTTTAATGAAAATCACACCGTCAGATTCAGCGTATCAGAAAACCCTATTACAAAGGTTTCAAGCTCATATCTGCAAAAATCTGCAAATTTGTATTTTTTGCCAGAAGAAAAATATACGAATATAGAAGTTCGTTACGTAAGTTAATTTGTAAATTACGTCATAACCAAATTTAGAGACATCCATTTAGCAAAAGAAACGTAAAATTCTTATGCAAATTTTTTTTACTTATTCAATGACGGTGGGCAAAAATAAAAGCTGCATTAACTAAAAACGACCACAAATTAAATAAAAAAAAAACAAGTTTTTTAAACTGAAAGTAAGGAGCGACATTAAAACTTAAAACGAACAGAAATTATTCCGTATATGAAAGGGGATGTACCCTCCTCAACGCCTCGCTCTTTACGCAAAAGTTCGACTCTGTCTCACAACTTTATTTTTTAAAACATTAAAAAACTTTAGCGTAAAGTTGCGTAATCCGCTGCGCTTGTTGCTTTACATTTCAAGTAAAGTCCTTGTACCGTACCAGCATCTAATTCCTTGGCGATGTGGATTTCTTTTTCTCAGCTTAATGTCTTATTGATTCACTCTACAGACTACTGTGTATTATGACAACCTGTGAACATTTGAGGGCTAATAGTTTAAGGGGCAAAACCCCAGGATTAATTAGCTGATATATCTGGCTTTAAGATTCTCTCCACAGAATTCTTACGCTAATTCACTTATAAAGTTTCTGAGAACATAAATTCTAGAGCTACTGGACAACTCCTCGATGGCCAAGGAAGCAAATTATTACATAATTGAAAGTCGGAAGGTGGGTTAAACCGTATACTTTCAGTAAGGATTTTAGTAGAGGATATTCGCTTTGGATCATAATAGCTGCGGTTGAACGTGTTACTACTATTCCGAATTCAGCACAAAATATTTTTCAACTTCGAGATGTAATATAATGTGCAAATGACAAGACATTTTTGAGATATTGCTTCATTTAGTTTTAAGTGTATTTACTACCTCCAATTTCAAATTTATTGCCCGCAGGGTTTTAGGTCCACATGATTTGCTATTTTGCCCAGAGAATATATTCAATAAGGTAACTGTGATTTCGTCTTCCCTTGAGCATAGAGTTTGTAATGTAAAATGTTCTTTTATAGCGTAAGTTGTAGCCTTTTTCTTTTTTTTTAGCACGTAAGTGGTGTCTTGGAGTAGTTTTAGCCCCTAATACCTATGCGTTGATGCATGTACTTCCTATTTGTGTCTCTGCAAAAGTATTTTTTTTTTCAGAATGAACTTAATACGTAATTATTTTTACTTCGAGAGTTTTTTACAGACATAAAGCGAAGGACGATATTATTTCATGCTTTAAATTAATATTTTTTAATCAGTTCATCAAGTGGTAAGTAATTAATTAATTAGAATATTAATTACTATACAATAGTTATTTGTCATTTAATACCTTAAATGATATTTAGTAAACTTTTAGTCAGTACTACTACTACTTCTAACTGCTCACTGCAGCACCAAGCAGCCTGAGGCCAACACAGCTAGGCACACTCCTTCTCGATTCCAATCTATTTAAATCCTACCTCTTAAAACCTTCCCAGGAAGTTGTAATCTTGTAACTTCCTCCCACACCAACCGAGGACAACCTGCTTTCCCTTTAGCCCTAGACGGTTCGCCAAAAAGGACAATCTTTCGCAATCTGTCATCCTTCATCCTCAGAAAGCGCCTGTGCCATCTCAACCTTTCTCTCGTTATGACCCTAGGAAGCGAAGATTGAACCTCACTTTTAGTACAGCCTACTGTTTGAAATAGAGTCAGTCAGTCGGGTACCCAATACCATCCGTAGTCAATTTCTCCGGAAAACACCTAGAAAATCTTCCTCTTTTTTCGGAGCGTCCATGTTTCAGAACCATATTTGACCACTGTCATCACTGTTGCTTCCAATATTCTAATTTTGGTTCACAGGCTTATCTACCTATTCTTTCAAACTTTTCAACTGCGAAAAAACACCTTGGGCCTTGGCTAGTCTACTTTTAACATCTTCACTGAGCCCGTCGCCTTTACTTATAATACTACCAAGATAAGTGAAGCTCTCCATTTGATTGATCGTTATTCAGTGTCAGCTTTTCATGTTCACTTATTCCTAGACTTAGTGACTTGGTCTTCTTAATATTAATTTTCAAACCTATTTTAGCACCCTGAACTCGCCAAACTTCTAGAAGTTCATTCATTTTGCTCACACTTTCATCTAGGATGCTTAGATCATCAACATAATCTAAGCCCAGGAAAGTTTTATATCCTCATTTGATTCTGTATTCTCCCATTGTCTTTCCTGTGCTCCTTAAGACTAAGTCCATCAAAATGATCCATATAAATGGGGATATGACGCAACTGTATTTAACTCCTGTTTTAATACAAAACCTGCTATTAACCTCATTTCCTGTCTTATCCACAGCAGTGTAATTCTCCTAAATATCCCTTATCACTTTAATGTATTTGTCTGGTATGCCATACAAGGATAAAAACTTCGCTAAAGCTCTTCTATCAACAGAATCAAACGCTTGCTCATAATCGATAAAACTGAGGACCAAAGGTGCTTATGAAACAGTTCGTGGTAACGATCTGTAAGTAAGGAGCGACCCGGCTCAATGGTAACCGAAACTCTAGAAAACGGGTTTTTTATACCAATAGATACATCAAAAGAATTAGGTTTCAATGCTGATTTCAAATATATAACTTTCATCAAGTTTAGTTCTACCCATCGAAATATACGCGCCTGAGAAAATTTGGCTGATTTTCGAAAAAAAGGGGAAAGACCCCCTAAAAGCTATGGAACCTTGATGAAAATCACACCATCATATTCAGCGTCTCAGAGAACCCTACTGTAGATGTTTCAAGCTCATATCTACAAAAATGTGGAATTTTGCATTTTTTGCCAGAAGAAAGATCACGAACGCGTGTTTATTTTTTTTTTTTTTTTTTTCCCAGCGGTGATCGCATCGACCCAGTGGTCCTAGAATATCGTGGGAGGACTCATTGGATCGGAAATTAAAAGTTCTAGTGCTCTTTTTAAGTGACCAAAAAAATGGAGGGCCACTAGGCCCCCTCCCGGCTGTTCGTTTTAAGTTTTAACGTCGTTCCTTACTTTCAGATAAAAAATTTTGTTTTTTTTATTTAATGTTTATAAGAACCAGTTCATAAGCTAAATGTATCAAGTCAATTAAACAAACAGCGAAGACAATTTTTTAAAAGTTAGGGTTTGTTTAACTTTTGAAATCTAAATATTCTGGACGATGAAACAACCTGCGGGGTTTTTGAAACTTTCCCCTTGGGGACATCGGTGATCATAGTAAGTGAAGTCAAGAAGTATTCGGCGAATATTTATGGTAGCCTTTAATTGTAATTCAAGATATAAGATAGTAGTTTCTAGTTGTGACGCAAGATAAGATTCGTAAATATATCTACTCTCTTTAGACGAGCAACTGTGTATTTATTTATGTGTTTTATGCATACATATTTGGCAAAACGGCTCCATATTTTGTTTGAAAATTGGCTTCCTAGGATTTTCTGGCGTGAAAAAACACGAGCTAGATAGCTCAAGAGTTAGATAAAATTTGTTTAGAGCCTTTATTTGAAAAAAATTCATCTGAGTGACGTCACATTTATATATATTTCAAGAGCAAAAACTACATCATTTTTTCCCTAGAAGTGATCGTATCGTTTTTAGTGTATGTGACGAAAATTCACGCCTGGAATTCTTAAACACCCTGGAGTATGAACTAAGTTATTTTGGCGTCTGTGAAGGATAAACAGGAAAGAGGAATTGAATTCATGCCATAAAAAAATTATATGAATGACTTCACATTTTTACACATACAAAGGACAAGCGTTAATTCCTATTTTTTTTTCCAGGGATGGTCGTATCGTTTTTAGTATTTATGACGCAAGGAAAATGACAAAAGATGACAAATGAGTTCGAACAGCTAAGTAAAAGGCAGAGAACAAGAAACAGCGAAAAATCACATTAAATTGCAAACGAAAATGTGACATAAAACAAGAATAATACGATAGTTATGCTTTTGCGTAATTTAGAAATTTCAGAAATTACCATGGAATAAAGAACCTGTTATCTTAGCGTCTGTAAAGGATAAACAGGAAGGAAGAATTGAATTCACGCCAGAATCATTAATGCAACTGAAATTGCTGATCGTTCAGCCTATGACTTGAAACTAAAGAATAAAAGAATAAGTACGCCAGTTCGTATTTAATTTTTTCGTAGGGCATAAAGCATTAGAACATTCCTGGTTGCTACTGAAATTATATAACAACGCAATTGAAGAAGAAATATAACGACTGGGGGAAACCTGGAAAAGAAGTTTTTTTGGTATCCATAGCGTCATGCGAAATTACACATCATTTGAATGAATCTGCACAGCTAAAGCAAAAGACATGGGCAAATTTCTGAGGTAATGATGCACGAAAATGAATCGCAACGAGAAGACATGCGACAACATGCATTAAAATGAATCACAATGAAAATAATGGAGAAAGAAATTTGCAGATAGAAGAAAAGTGACAGGGATGGTCAAATCAAGTCGTAAACGAAATTAGTGGTTAGCAGAGAAGCAGCAATGAGAATCACAATGAGTTCAAGGAGAAAAAAAATCTTACAAAATGGATAATTTTTTGATGTATGAATAGGAAGGAGGAATTGAATTTACGCCAGAACTTCTTAATCCAACTGAAATTGCTGACCCTTCTATGGCAAGTGAAGCGAAACATAAATAGTTTAAAAGGTGCCTCCTAGTATCTTGCGATTTTAAATGGTTGGAACCATTCCTAAAAATTATAATCGAAGCAGCTGGGGGATGGAACGGTGCTTGTATTTGTTAAAGTTTGCTTCTGTGTTTTTATCATTAAATATCAATAATTGTTAACGTTATAGTTATTTACAATAACTAAAGTAACACAAAAAGCTAATTAATATTAGTTACTCTAACTCATAGCTAAATGATAATTTTATTTATGTGCTTATGAATGGCTCCTGATGGTCAGTTTTCTCTTTTATTTATCTTTTTGTTATAAAACCTTATTTTTGAGGGACTATTTTTAAGAAAATACAATCAAAAATTGCTAGACAATTCTATTACGAAATTACATTAGGAAAAACGTGTTTTAATTATGTTACCCTTTTTTGCTACGTTGTCTTTTTAGCAGTTATTTTTTTAGTAGGTCCGCCGTGACAAGTATGTTAGAAAAGGTTATTAGAGGCTTGAATAGAGGCTCTGGGAAATCTTCATTAGCCGTTTCTTTGTTTCAATCCAGACACCTGTGAATCAACTTCCTAAGAAATGAATTTGTCATAGGCAGTTTTTCAACAGCAGCTACTTTCGTTGGAAGACTCCATAGATGAAGTAATTTATAATAAATTTAATGATTATAAAAAAATAATAAATCTAATAATTTAATAAAAGTAGTAATACTGATTGAATATAAATGACAGATCACATGCGTTTCCACAGGTTCGTTTTATTTTTTCTTCCACACAACCTGCAAATGTTTCCTAATATTTTAAACGCATAGAATTGGCTATTTAGGTCCGTTCCTCGGTTATCATTAATTTCCGCCACTGTTATAGCCCTATAGTGGCTATAGCCCTATAATTATAGCCCTATAGTGGCTATAGGTACTCTCATATTTTAATGCTTTTTGTACATTGTCTGATATCTATTCAGGCAACAAGGCTATCGATGACTGAATATGTGATTTACGAAATATTTGAGGTTTGTTTTGAAGTTGGGGTTTGATGTACCCCCTCTAAATTAAAAAAGGATATCAGACTGGAAAATGGAAAATCCAAGCCCCCTTTTTAAGTGTAAAAAAAGCACTGGAGAGCAACCAGCCTCTTTCTGTGCTTTTTTTTCTACCCATCCTCCACAAACCCTTCCCCCGGACGTCTGATCAAAATTTTAGCCATTTTATTTATTAAAAAGATAGGCATTTTGCTTAAAATAATCAGAAAGGTTCAATAAATATACCTCCGGGGATGGTGTGAGCTCTACAACACCTAGGACCAGGCTGTGAAGGATTGTAAACTGTCAATTGTTTACAAACAGGTCTTACAGAAATGGGCGTGGTTTTATGGTGGATGTGTGATTCGCTTTAAACTTTCAAGGTCCGGTCTCTAGGTCCAAAGGATTATATATTTTACTGTGGTTGGGAGTATATATTACTAGAGACCTGTACAGACTTTCCTTCAAGGATTAATTTGGAAAGGTTGAATTTTGAAACAAAAAATATTCAATCATATTCTCTGGCTTTATCAGCTTGAAAGTATATACCTATAAAAAAAAAACGAATATGATGAAAGAAACCACCTAAATTCGTAAACGCTTTGATTACAATTTTGATTTCATCGCTAGATTTGATAACTATTTCCAAAGAAATATTAGTTAAATCCAATTTCATTCTCATTTACAAGAATAAATATTTCTATAGCTTATGATTAAGCTATAACAAATATAAAAATTATTTAATGATAAAGTAAGATCTATCACTATATTCATCACCAATAGGAAAAACACCAGCGAAGATAAAAGCAAAACGGGGCTCCAGTCTAGACGATGATTGCTGGACCACAAAACTAGTTTAACAATTTCAAATGATTAAATAGTCATTTATTTACAAAATTATAATGATCCTAGAACCACAGAGGTACAGAGAGTTTATTTTAAGAAATTATGCCTCTAATACCATCTGTTCCTTTTACTTTGCTCAAAATGTTAAACAAACGAGCAAATCAGGTTTAATGCTCAGTTACCGCGTTAAAATTTGAGAAAATCAATATACCTAAAACATAATTTGACCCTTTCTAAGAAATGTGACGATTGGTGCCACAAATACAAACCTATGAAATTACAGCTTACTTTTTTAAACAGAAGCATAGGAAAATAATATCTCCTTTTCCACTTTGGTAAAATTATTACTAGGTTGTTCAAATTCATGTGACTACTAGGTTGTAAAATTTCATTTCATGTCACTATCTGTCTTGGGTCCTATTCCGATGTTATTTCTTTGATAAAAAAAAAAATAAAGCGGAGAAAAGTTGAGAAACTGTAGCAAGAATTCGGAAAATTATAAGAAATTAGAGTTCAAACAATCAAAGGCTTCTCAACGAGAGATAGAAAAATGAGAAGACTATCATTTTGTAATAGTGTCAAGTTAACGACAATTCTAAACGTAAACATTACTTAAACAAGAAGCACTAATGCTAAGCGGCAAATTCGGTAGTCTATTCTGTCAATTCTGACCTTCTTTTGCTGTTTATTATTTTAATATTTTATTATTTTATTATTATTATTATTATTATTATTATTATTATTATTATTATTATAATATTATTTTATTATTTTTATATTATATATTTTTATTTTTACATATTTTTATATATATATATATATATATATATAAATATTTTATATATATAATAAAAAAATTATATTTTATATATACAAAACATATTTATATATATATATATATATATATATATATATATATATATATATATATATATATATATATATATATATATATATATATATATATATATATATATATATATATATATATATATATATATATATATATATATATATATATATATATATATATAAATATTATATATTTTATTTTTATATATTTTTTATTTTATATATATTTTTATTATAAATAATATTATATATTATTTATTTTTATATTATATTATTATATTATTTTTAAGTTCATTATTTTAAGCAGTTACCTGTGCTCTAGATTGTTCCTTCACAAGTATCACGTCTCTTCTGGCATCGTGGATAGGAATGTCCGAGATATATAAGCCATTGGAATTTAAACCTTCAAGGCCATCCACACACGGAGATGCAAGAATGAGAAGATGATCATTCTGTGGCATGTATATAATCTGTGCTTTGAAGTCCAGAGCCTAAAAATAAGACGTTGTCCAGACATTTCAGTATGTCTATTTAAAACCGATATTCTTTATGGCAAGGGCAGTAACACCGTAAAGAGCTCAGAGCCATAATTCGCCATTTCTTCTGGAAATTACTTAACAATTAGACATGTCTTTGGCTAGACAAGGATTCTCTAAAGAGAATATTGTCTCATGATCTTTAACTTACTCTTACACTTATGACCTAATGTTCATCCTTCACAGGCATGTATACGGTATATTTTTGTGGGAGGAGGGGGTAAAAAATGCACAGTATTTATAATTACCACAGTAAATATACACAGAATCTGCTGACCGTCTAAGAAGTGTCAAGAAAGTCAGGAACATTTAGGATTTCCATGCCCTATCATAGGCAGCGTGCTAGCGCTGCCTAAGTAAAGAACGATGTGGCCACAATGTGTGTGCTTTTTTTATGTTTTTTTCTTTCTTCGACAGGCACTTCGTATCGAAGGAGTTGTCGTAGAAACTTCAAAAAGGGCTCATTCGATTGAAAAGTGGAGTGGCTAGTGCTCTTTTTAATAGTTGAAAGTGATTGGAGGGCAACTAGCCCCCCCCCCCACGCTCATCATTCCCCCAAGCCCATCCAATCAAAATTTTGAGATAGCTATTTTGTTCAGCGTAGTTGATTTCCAGATAGAAAGTATGTTTTTGAGGAGGACACACCCCAACAACCCTCGGGGCAAGGGTTTTAAGTTATGCCCTGAAGGCATATATGGTTTTTATAGAAGGCGTTGTCGTAGAAACTTCAAAAAAAGCTCATTCGATTGGAAATTAAAAGGAATAGTGCCCCTTTTTAATAGTCAAAAGTGATTGGTGGGCAAGTACCCCCCCCCCCCCACGCCCATCATTCCCCCAAACAAATCCAATCAAAATTTTGAGATAGCCATTTTGTTCAGCGTAGTTGATTTCCAGATAGAAAATATGTTTTTGAGGAGGACACTCCCCCACAACCCTCAGGGCAAGGGTTTTAAGTTATGTCCTGAGAGCATATAAGGTTTTTATAGAAGGCATTGTCGTAAAAACTTCAAAAAAGGCTCATTCGAATGGAAATTCAAAGAGCAAGTGCCCTTTTTAATAGTCGAAAGTGATTACAGGGCAACTACCCCCCCCCCCCCATGCCCATCATTCACCCAAACACATCCAATCAAAATTTTGAGATAGCCATTTTGTTCAGCGTAGTTGATTTCCAGATAGAAAATATGTTTTTGAGGAGGACACTCCCCCACAACCCTCACGGCAAGGGTTTTAAGTTATGCCTTGAAGTCATATAAGGTTTTTATAGAAGGCGTTGTCGTAGAAACTTCAAAAAAGGCTCATTCGACTGGAAATTAAAAGGGCTAGTGCCCTTTTTAATAGTTGAAATTGATTGGAGGGTAACTATCCCCCCCCTCCGCCCAACATTCCCCCAAACACATCCAATCAAAATTTTGAGATAGCCATTTTGTTCAGTGTAGTTGATTTCCAGATAGTAAATATGTTTTTGAGCAGGACACTCCCCTACAACCCTCGGGGCAAGGGTTTTAAGATATACCCTGGGGGCATATAGGTTTTTTTTTATAGAAGGCGGTGTCGTATAAACTTCAAAAAAGGCTCATTCGATTGGAAATTCAAATGGCTAGTGCCCTTTTTAATAGTCGAAAGTGATTGGAGGGCAACAAGCCCCCCCCACGCCCATCATTCCCCCGCCGACAGCCCATAAAAATTTTGAGATACCCATTTTGTTCAACGGAGTTGATTTTCAGAAGGAAAATATGTTTTTGAGGAGGACACTCCCCCACAACCCTCGGGGCAAGGGTTGTAAGTTATGCACTGGGGGCATATAAGGTTTTTTATAGAAGGCATTGTCGTAGAAACTTCAAAAAAGGCTCATTCGAGTGGAAATTCAAAGGGCTAGTGCCCTTTTTAATAGTTGAAAGTGATTGGACGGTAACTAACCCCCCTCTCACGCCCACCTTTTCCCCAAACACATCCAATAAAAATTTTGAGATAGCCATTTTGTTCAACGTAGTTTTAAGTTCTGGAAATTAGGTCTTTGAGGATGACAACCCCCCTAACAGCCCTCAGGACAAGGGTTGTAAGTTATGCCCTGGGTGCATATGAGGTTTTGAAAGAACGTATTGTCGTAGAAACTTCAAAAAGAGCTCATTCGATTAGAAATTGAAATGGCTTGTGCCCTTTTTAATAGTCGAAACTAATTGGAAGGCAATTAACGCCCCTTCCACGCCCACCATTTCCCCAAACACATCCAATCAAAATTTTGAGATAGCCATTTTGTTCCACGCAGTTAAAGTTCAGGAAATTATACCTTTGAGTGAGACGCTCCCCCCATAGTCTTCAGAGCAAGGGTTATAAGTTATGCCCTGGGGCATTTAAGTTTTTATTTAAATCTTTGTCGTAAAAACTTGAAAAAGGGCTCATTCGATTGGAAATTCAAAGATCTAGTGCCATTTTAAATAGTCGAAAGTTATTTGAGGGCAACTAGCCCCCCTCTCTCACCCGCCTTTTCCCCAAACACATCAAATAAAAATTTTTAGATAGCTATTTTGTTCAGTGTTGTGGATTTCTAGATAAAAGTTTTGTTTTTGAGGAGGAAACTCCCCCACAGCCCTCAGGGCAAGGGCTGTAAGTTATGCCCTAGGGGCATCTAAGGTTTTTACTGAACGCGTCGTCGTAAAACGTCAAAACCAGCTCATTTGATTGGAAATTGAAATGGCTAGTGCCCTTTTTAATAGTCGAAAGTGATTACAAGGCAACTAACACCCCCTCCACGCCCACCATTTCCCCAAACATATCCAATAAAAATTTTTTGATAGCCAATTTGTTCCACGAAGTTTAAATTTAAGGAAATTCTAACTTTTATCAGGATACCCCCCCCCCCCCCCACAGTCTTCAGGGAACGGGTTATAAGTTATTCCCGGGGGGCATATAAGGTTTGTATTGAAATGCTTGTTGTAAAAACTTCAAACAGTGCTCATTGAATTGGAAATTGAAAGGGACAGTGCTCTTTTTAATAGTCGAAAGTGATTGGGGGGCAACTAACCGCCCTATCACGCCCACCTTTTTCTCAAAGGCATCAAATAAAAATTTTTGGATAGCCATTTTATTCAACGCAGTAGAAAGTTTTGTACATTAGGTCTTTAAGGATGACAACCCATTCCCCTACAACCCTCAGGGCAAGGGCTTTAAGTTATGCCCTGGGACCATATAAGGTTTCTATTGGAAGCGATGTTGTAAAAACATCCAAAAGAGCTCAGTCCATGGAAAATTGAAAGGGCTAGTGCCTTTTTAATAGTCAAAAGTGAGTGGAGAGTAATTAACCCCCTTCTTACGCCCTCCATTTCCTAAAACACATTCAATCAAAGTTTAGAGATTGCCATTTTGTTAAAACGTAGCTGAAAGTTCTGAAAATTATGTATTTAAGGATGACAAACCCCCCAGAATCTCCAAGGCAAAGGTTGTAAGTTATGCCCTGGGGGCATATAAGGTTTCTAATGATAGAGTTGTCGTAAAAACTTCAAATGGGGCTCATTCAATTGGAAATTGAGAGGGCTAGTGCCCTTTTTAATAGTTGAAAGTGATTGGACAGTAACTAACCCCTCTCTCACGCCCACCATTCCCCCAAATACATCCAATCAATATTTTTCAGATGTCCATTGTGTTCAACGTAGTAGAAACTTCTGGAAATTAGGTCTGTGAGGATGACAACCCAACCCCCCCCAGCCCTCAGGGCGAGGATTGTAAGTTACCCCCTAGGGGCATATAAGGTTTCTATTGAAAGTGTTGTCGTAGAAACTTCAAAAGGGCTCATTTGATTGGAAATTGAAAGGGCTAGTGCCTTTTATTATTAGTTGAAAGTGATTGGAGAAAGACTAACGCCCCTCTCACGCCCACCATTTTCCCAGACACATCCAATCAAAATTTTGAGATAGCCATTTTGTGTAACGAAGTTGAAAGTTCTGGAAATTATTTCTTAGAGGATGAAAACAACCCTCAAAGCCCTTAGGGCAAGAGTTGTAGTTTAGGCCCTGGGGGCATATAAGGTGTTTATAGGAAGTGTTGTCGTAGAAACCCAACAAGGGCTCATTCGATTAGAAATCGAAAGGCCTAGTGCCCTTTTTAATAGTCGAAAGTAATTGGAAAGCTTGACATTTTCAAACAGTTCGTGGTAACGAACTGTAAGTAACTGTAACGACCCGGGCTATATATATATATATATATGATATATATATATATATATATATATATATATATATATATATATATATATATATATATATATATATATATATATATATATATATATATATATATATATATATATATATATATATATATATATATATATATATATATATATATATATATATATATATATATATTTAGGCCCTGGGGGCATATAAGGTGTTTATAGGAAGTGTTGTCGTAGAAACCCAACAAGGGCTCATTCGATTAGAAATCGAGAGACCTAGTGCCCTTTTTAACAGTCGAAATTGGAAGGCTTGACATTTTCAATCAGTTCGTGGCAACGAACTGTAAGTAACTGTAACGACCCGGGCTATATATATATATATATATATATTTTTTTTTTATATATATATATATATATATATATATATATATATATATATATATATATATATATATATATATATATATATATATATATATATATATATATATATATATATATATATATATATATATATATATATATATATATATATATATATATATATATATATATATATATATATATATATATATATATATATATATATATATATATATATATATATATATATATATATATATATATATATATATATATATATATATATATGGTTAAAACCCTGTTTTATATTTATGAGTGATTTCCCCTAGGAATAATTAATTTAGCTCATTGTTGCGGATTGGAAGTTGCCAATTGAAGTTTTTTTTGTGATTCTTATAAAAATTAGCCAAAATGCTAGAATCCAGTCAAACTGGAGCAAATTTCAACCTTTCTTTAAGGTGCGTCGACAATACCGCGTAGATCGCCAGTGAGCAAGCAGAAGAAGGGAGAAAACCTGCCGGAAGCGCCATACAGGTACCTGTCGGTTTTAATTAGCCTTAAATTGCAGGGAACAGGTGAGCTGGTCTCAACGCTTCGCTTGTTCAATCTTCTTCTCTGATTAAGTGAGAAATCTGTCGTATGTTGGTTTGCTACGTACAATGCTGAGCCAGAAGGTTGTACGGTCTCCAGTCTTGAACTTTTTGTAGCGTGCCCGGGCTGTGGGGAATGTTCAAGCCGATATTGTGAAAACTGGTGCAGACTTTTCAGCAATGATAGGTTAATGGAAGCAAAGAAAATATTGTGGAATTATGCAAACTGAAAGCTGCAGAAAGCTGCAGATAGCTGACCAACAGAAAGCTGCAGATAGCTGTGTTTCTTGCTTAGACGTGCTTAGAATTCTTGAAAAGTGTGATGAAAAGCAAATACCACTACCACGTTTTGTGCTTTACGAGCCTAACGAAGAATCAGTGGTCGCTGGAGAATCAAGTGTTAAGCTTAATCGTAAAGTTAACGAACTATATGTCAAATTCAATAATTACGTCCTGTCAAAGTGCAACCCGTTACCATCTTTGTCTCAAGCCCCCACACAGTCATCTTAACCCTCTTTTGCCATTGTATTAAAGAATTCGCCTAAAGAGCTGAACAACCCCAAGGACCGCAAAACTTTTATTGGTAACTTGTGTGGTGACTCGGAGTCGGCGATAATTTAGCTTAGACCGGGAAAAGATACTTGGCGCCTCGTCGTAAGTGCTAAACATGAAGCTACTGCTGTAGCTGATGCTACCAAATTAGCTGTAGTCACTTCGACTACAGCTAAAAGTTCTAGTGTATTATGGAATTGCCTGTTTCGTTCCTGAAAGTGTTACTGACGGCCAGTTGCAAAATTTGATAACTAACTGTACCGGAGTCTCCCGTATCGGCAAAAGTAGGTCCCCCAAGCTTCAGTTTCCTATTCGAGAATACTTACTAGCAGCCATTTCCTCGTCAGTGATAATCGATTATAAGCGAACCGCATCGAGAAATTTCTTCCTCTCCCTCTTCACTGCTACAACTGCCAAGCTTACGGACATATCGCCCAGCACTATAAAGCTTTTACTTGCTGTTCGTGCTGTTTGCAGACTGGACATTCAAACAAGCTGGAGACCCTGTGTCAAAATAAAATGCAGTGTGTTGTGCAACCAGGCTGGCCATCCTTCTTACAGCTACAAATGTCCTATCGCACGGAAACTTATGAATCCCCCAAAATGAACACTGATCTACGAGTGTGTTATTCTTCCTGTGTTATTCTATGGGACTTAGAGAATTTCTTAAACCACATTGGCCTGACATCACATAAAGAAAGAAAAACGAGCAAAAATGGGGTTTTTATTGGCCAAATGAAAATACTGAAAAAACAAAGCGAATATTTCGAGAGGACAAACGCCTCTCTTCTTCAGTGCGAAACGAAACGATGTATCCAACCAAAAAACCAAAAACTTAAAAGATGCATAAAATTCAATAAAAGCCAAAAAATTAAAAGGATTAAAACCAAATACCTAACAACCATAAAAGTGAGTTATTCGCCAATATCCGCGATTTGCACAAAATCAAAAAAAAAATATGAACTGCCATCGACGGATACTAGCGAACAACGTTTAGCGCTGAAGAAGAGAGGCGTTTGTCCTCTCAAAATATTCGCTTTGTTTTATCAGTATTTTCATTTGGCCTATAAAAACCCCATTTTTGCTCGTTTTTCTTTCTTTATCTATGGGACCTCTACACGTGATTAAACACATCTTGCTTGCCTTTCCTTGGTACCTTTCCAAACGAGCGGGGATTCCCCTCCGGTTCCTACACATTGCAAAAAAAAGTGAGCGGGGATTCCCCACACAAGTTTGTTTCAACTCCAAGTTTTTCAACCATAATGTTTTTTGAGCCAACATCCGTTTATTAAGGGTCCAATCAGAGACATTGGAGGTTGCTCCATATACGATAACTCGACTGGTGATTGGTTACAAATAAAAGACGTGATTTTTTATTCGTCCTTGGGATTTTGTATATAATGGCCATACCTTACAATTAAATTTTCATTATAATTTAACATACTATGGATAATACATTAGATATTATTAACTTTGAAGCAATGGATACATCAATTTATAATGTGAGTACAGTTTACTAAATTTCTTAATTTATTTCCAAATAAAATCATTTTACCACCCCACTAGTAAATTCAAATTTCAGGGGGACGTAGCCCCCCTCCCCTCCAACAATACAAACCCTACAATATGATGAGTATACTCGCTAGAAAACTTAAAGTACGCTCTTTTTTCCACTATGTAAACCTACATCCCCCTTCCTATGTTTACGAGTTTATTTAATTAGTTTTAGTTATTTCGTTCAAAATTTCCTTTTTCCCATTATCAAAAATCTTTTTCCGGTCTAAAACCACATGTGTTTATAATTACAGAAAGGGTCCTTTTTTGGAACCAAACTTCGCACTCTCGTGTTTTCACAGATTAATAGCATATGTTTATGGATAGCAGCAAGGGTTTTCCTTGACAAAGAGAGAAATTGTATTCTGGTCTAATTAGACGAGAGATATTCTATTTTCAATTGTATTCCATGATCAAGAGGGTTTTATAAAAATAAAAGTCGGGGGAGGGGAGCAATGTATCAATTCTAACACCTTAATTGCGAGGTGAAAAAACAAACTATGTCGTCACATGGAAAGTAAGGGGGAGGGAGGGAAGGGGGTTCTTTGTGCAGACTAAATTTTTCTTCTGTAAAAAAGAGGAATCGTTTACTCCATACTAATTTTTTTCTTCTTTTTAAGGAGGAAAATTCCTACAATTACTCTCCTCCTCAAAAGAAGGCTAAGGCAAATGGCATTACTCCAATGTAACAAGTGGAGATAACTGGCCCACCGGGAACCACGCGAATACAGTCAGGTCAAAAACCGAAAAGAGAATGGGCGGCTGCTCACAGGATGGTGAACCCCGCTGGTTCATCTATGCAAGAAACGGACATCACCGCCCCATTCAACACACGAGTGCAGTCTGAATTTGGAAATTATGTATTTTTACCTAATGTACTTAACGTTATTGCTATTATAAATAGTAGATTTTTAAACGAGTAGATTTGTAGGAAAAGGAATCTGATTGCTATTTTTTATGGATGACTAGATTTGTAGGAAAAAAAGAGTCAATTTTTTTTAATGAGCTACTAAGACAATTATTGAGTTGATTTTTTTTTACCATATTTTATTGCTATTAGTCAAACGTTGCGATGTGTGTGCACGTATGCGCGCATGTGTGTGAAAGTGTGTGTGCATACGTGTGTGTGTTTGTGAGTGTGTGCGCATGTGTGTGTGCACGTTTGCGCGTGTGTGTGCATACGTGTGTGTGTGTGTGAATGTGTGCGCATGTGTGTGTGCGTGTGTGTGTGCGTGTGCGCGTGTGTGCGCATGGGTGTGTGAGCGTGTGTGCTATTAATAAAATTTGTAATTTATTATGCATTTGTTTTGTAAATAATGCTATAAGCAAAAATTTGTAATTTATTATGTATTTGTTTGATAAATACGAATCCAATTAAGAAAAAAAAACATTAAACGAGTAGATTTGTAGGAAAAGGAATCTGATCACTATTTTTAATGGATGACTAGATTTGTAGGAAAAAAAGAGTAAATTTTTTTTTAATGAGCTATTAAGACAATTATTGAGTTGATTTTTTTACCATATTTTATTGCTATTAGTCAAACGTTGCGATGTGTGTGCGCTTGTGTGCGCATGTGTGTGTGTGTGAACTTATGTGCACATACGTGTGTGTGTGTGTTTGAGTGTGTGCATGTGTGTGTGCGTGAGTGTGTGTTTTTGTGTGTGAACGTGTGTGCGCATACGTGTGTGTGTGTGTGTGTGTGAGTGTGTGCGCATACGTGTGTATGTGTGTGTGTATTTGTGCGAATGTGTGTGTGTGCGTGTACGTGTGTGTGTGTGCGTGTGTGTTATTAACAAAATTTGTAATTTATTATGCATTTGTTTTGTAAATATTGCTATAGGCAAAAATTTGTAATTTATTATGCATTTGTTTGATAAATACGAATCCAATTAAAAAATAACATTAAACGAGTAGATTTGTAGGAAAAGGAATCTGATTGCTATTTTTTATGGATGACTATATTTGTAGGAAAAAAAAGAGTAAATTGTTTTTAATGAGCTATTAAGACAATTATATAGTTGATTTTTTTTACCATATTTTATTGCTATTAGTCAAATGTTGCGATGTGTGTGTGCGTTTGTGCGCATGTGTGTGTGACCGAGTGTGCGTATACGTGTGTGTGTGTGTGTGTGTGTGTGTGTGTGTGTGTGTGTGTGTGTGTGTGTGTGTGAGTGTGTGCGTATGTGTGTGTGCGTGTGCGCGTGTGTTTGAACGTGTGTGCACATACGTGTGTGTGTGTGAGTTTGTAAGAATTCGTGTGTGTGTGTGTGTGTGTGTGTGTGTGTCTGTGTGCGAATGTGTGTGTGCGTGTACCAGTGTGTGTGTGTGTGTGCGTGCTGTTAACAAAATTTGTGATTCATTATACATTTATTTTGTATATAATTCTATAAGCAAAAATTCGTAATTCATTATGCATTTATTTGATCAATTCGAATCCAATTAAAAAAAATAAAATGTTTGATAGATTCGACTAAGAAAAAAATAGTGTACTATAATTGTGATAAAACTTTCCTCAAAGAAAAAAAAATGTTTGATAAATCCGACTAAGAAAAAAAATAAATAGTGTGCTATAATTGTGATAAAACTTCCCTCAAAGAATAAAAATAAATTGTTTGATAAATCCGACTAAGAAAAAAATAGTGTGCTATAATTGTGATAAAACTTTCGTCAAAGAAAAAAACTCAATCCATTCATTTTCTAGTTTCAGGAGAAAGCTACGAATACAACTGCCTTCCCTGGCCCAGGACTTCAAAATATCATGGGCAATTGTCCCCTCTCGCCAGATAATGTTTGTGAAGGTACGTCATTTAATATCCCCCTGGATTTTCAATTAACAACTGAAGAAATGGACAGCCTTATGCAAATTGTTGGACCTAATGTTTCTGGGGATATTTTTGACGATGACTTTATGAATAGGGATTTGGATCCTATGCAAATAGGTGCAGGACATGAAAATAGTGTCACGTCCCCAGAAGTACTTGAATTTTATTTGTTAGACTCTGTTCTAGGTCACATGCAAACACATAGGGTATATTTTAATCCCCCCGAGGAAAACGTGGTTGACGGGAGTGTCATTTCAACAGACCCTGTAAATATTCTTCATACCTATATCGAGCGAATTCGAGCACTTATTGAGATTCAGATTGAGAAATGGGGGGGGGGGTCGGGGGGGGGATTAAAGCATCGGTAAATCAAAAAGTTTATTTACAAAAGGGGACATCTGGGGACATTTTTATTTTCATTTTTCAACTGGCAATCAAACTTTTTACCCTGGTCTAAATGAATTTGAGGGTAACTTTTTCAACTGGGTTAATAAATTAATATCAACTTTGGAAACATTTAGCGAGTAGGGAGAGTGGGTCCACCATTTTACACATTCAAAATATGGATCTGAATCTCAGTAGATTTAAATAAAAATTATTTTTAGGGGAGGGGGGGGTAACAAAATAAAATGCCACCCAGATTTGACGGCTACAAGAGGAACTCAGGGTTTCAATTTTTAAACTGAACTGCATTGCTTTAAAGATATATTTATGGCAACATCCCATAAAACGTTAAAAAATGATTCATGAGTGAAAAAACTTGCCAAAACTTTTCATAACAGAGGAAAACATTTCACTAAATTAAGATTAGATTGTTTAGAAGGAAAATATCCGGTGCCTTTAAAAGAAATACCCATATTTGAAAAAACAAATGCAAATCTTGGGGTGGGGGTGGTTGTTCTTCAGTATGACACTGAATTTTTAGATGGGGGAAAGAAACCAAATAAAGCAGGGATTAATGTTAGTAGATAATGTTGGTAGATAATGTTAAAAATTGGGTTTGGGTTATCTATGAACCTCCCAAAGATGTAAATTCCTACGTTCATTTTTTCCCCGTTACGGCAATAAGTAGACTCTTATCTCAAGGTGTGAAGAAAAGGGATCGTCACTATTGCCCAATGTGCCTTTCCCCATTCACATCTCAACGAACATTCACGGATCACATGAGATATTGTAAAATTCATGGCAATCAAAGAATAGAAATGCCGGCAGAAGGCAAAAATACTTTACAATTTAAAAACTTCCAAAATTACCTGCTACAGGTTGATAAAGTATGTTTGGATTGTGAATCAAGACTGGTGGAGGTATCAGACCCATCAAGGCCAAATATAGTCAAGGTACATAAACTAGTTGCGTGTTGCTATGCGCATGCCCGTCGCGATTCTAATAATAAAATGCAGCTGGAAGAGTTTATTTTTACTATGGATGAGGAGGGTAGCATGGAGAAGTTATTGGTGTCTTGAATAAAACCAGCAAACGGTGTAATCTCTCATTTGTGTCACACCGACTACCCAATGTAATTAGCAGATAAGGAACAACGGGCGCTAGAAAAGGCGACAATTTGTTGGGTTTGTAGGGGTGTTCTTTCCCCTAAACACATTGTACAAGATCATAACCACCTTATTGACCCCAATTCAACGGGCAAAAGTAACTTTCGGGGGTGGGCTCAAAATTCATGTAATTTAAAAATTAAACAGCAACTATTTCTTCCGGTTTTTATACATAATTCTAACTACGATCTGAAGTATGTGCTACCAGCAATGGCACATCTTCAAAGAAATGGAACAGTGGATGATGCATGGGTGATTGACAGCTTTTCCTACAAAATCATTCCTAAATCATCGGAAAAGTTGCTTGTTTTGGAATTTATGTGGAGATTTGTTCAAGACGACGTTGAGTACACGAATAAAATTCGCTTTTTAGATTCCTACAGTTTTTTCCCTAAATCATTGAGCAAATTAATTCAGAAAAAAACGATGATTTATACGATTTGTTGACGGTCAAGGGCATCTATCTTCATGAATATTATTGTTCCATGTCAAGATTCGCCGAGGAAACTATTCCATCGATCGAATCGTTTTACGACAGTCTACACGATCGTAGGTGCACCCCTGATGAATACAGTTTTGCTAAAAAAGTGTGGGCAGAGGGAGGATGTAAAAATGGGTTTGACTACTGCAAGCTGTATTTGTTAAGTGATGTGTTAACTTTGTTAGACATTATGTGTAAAAATACGGACAAAATATGTGAGGAATTTAATCTTCATTTAGGATATTATTTTTCATCTCATCTGGTAATGGACCTCATCCTAAAAATTAGCAGGGAATAAATCGGGCTGATCACCGACATCGATCAGCACCTGTTCATCGAGAGGTCAATGAGGGGTGGATAAGTTTTTCACGGAGATCGTATCTTGGAAACTGATCCAACTGGAGAGAAGACGGGGAAAAAATCGGATGCAGTTTTCCTTGATATGAATTCTCTCTACCCCTTGGCCATGTCCCATTATGCACTACCCTGCAATGACTATAAATGGATCAATGTCCCTCAAGCTCCCTATTTCCTCAACATTGACAGTGTTGAGGAGAATGGGCCGGTTGGATGGTTTTTTGAAATTGATGGGTAGATATCAGTTGAGCTACACGATTCAGTAAAAGATTTTGTTTTTCCGTGCATCAATAGACCTGTGACTAGGGACTCTTTGAGCCCTCGCTATAGGCGTTTAGTCGAAGTGGACGGATTGCATTGGTCACCTTCAAAACAAAAACTTATTGCTGACCTTATGCCGAAAAAAAAATATTGATAAAAACCATGTGACTTTAAAAGGGATGTGCAAAAACGGTGTCCATGTCACAAAAGCTAATAGAACACTCTAGTCTAGCCGAAAATCATATCTGAAAACGTTTGTTGGCACTTTTGTCAAGAAACATTCTGAAGCACAAACGAAAGCCGAAGAAGAAATTTATAAGCTCATTTTGAATTCGGCTTTTGGTAAAATGTGCGAGGGTGTTCGCAATAGAAATCGTTGTGACGTCATGAACGACTTCGAACATTGTATTCAAAATATGGCCGATCCAAATTACACTTCCTACACAATCATTGGCTCGAATATGGTACAAATTAACAGGAAAAAAAGTCACATTGTCCTGAATAAAAATATTGCTGCAGGCAGTGCGATCTTGGAGATCTCGATAAATCTCAATTTGGAATTCTACTACTATATGGCTAGGGTAAAGTGGCCAGTAAAGGGGCAAGTAGAGGTCTTCTACGGGGACACAGATTCTCTACTGCTAAAAGTAAAAACCCCAAACCTACTTGATGATTTGGCGCACGGTGAAATTATCAGCTCACGGATGGGCTACACCAATCGGAGTGGGCCTTACGTGGAGCTAGTGGAACGTCGGGCGCCAAATCAGCTTTTATTTTTTAAATCAGAAACGGAAAGCGATATGATTTCCCGTGGTATGTTTGTAAGTCCGAAGGTGTACTTTATACAGACACACGACGAGGAAATCAAGAAACATTGTAAAAGAGTACCCAGACACTATATGGATAAGAATTTCGACATGGACATCTATAGGAATTGTATTGTTCAAAATACAATTCCACGAGTTAAATTGCTGGCAATTCGTTCACTCCACTACAGGAACTTTACTGTAAATATAGAAAAAATTGCCTTGAGTACCATTTCTGACAAGGTCTATGTTTGTCAAGACGGTGTGACTACCCTCCCCCTAGGACACTATTTAACTTCTGACCGAGCCGAATGTGTTAGCCATTGGGGGAAGTCTCGGTTTGTGTAAAGTCCAATAAATTTTTCCCAAAACCTTGGGGGGTAAGCTCGCGGGGGGGGGGGGACGCCCGGCCGGCCGCCAGCGGGGCGCGCTGCCACTACCAAATTTATCTTTTTTTTACTTAGAGCAGATTTTTTATGCGTTTTTGTAAATATACATGTTGCATTCAAATTGAAAAAAAGTGATATTATTTTAAGTGTATTTTTCATTAAATGTTGTATTTTTTGTAAATAAAGTATATTTTTTAAAGTGTTTTTTCTAGTGCATTTTTTTATTATAAATTAAAAAAGTGTATTTTTCTTTGTTTTCTGTAAAGTGCTGTTTTTTAATACAAGAAATATGATTCTTTATTGATTTTGTTCTCATTATTATTCTTGAACGGACTAGTAGGGAAATTATTTAGTTATTAGTCAACTATAGTCTACAGTTAGTTGTCTAGGTGAACTGTTGAAGGGAACATGTATCAATTTAAAAAACCATTCAATCGTTTCAGCGTGGGCCCTCAATGTCGGGCAAAAAAATACTTTTAAATAAAATAATTAAGAATTGTCATAAAATGTTTGTGGAGAAGCTGAAAAAAATCTACTATTCTTACAGTATTTGGCAGGAGTCATACGATAAAATAAAAGCGATTGCCACTTCGAGATTGGTGCAAATACAATTCATACAGGGACTTGATGTTTTCAGTATAATTGAACCAAATTCTTGGCTGATTATTGACGATCTGGCTGAATCTATTGAACAATGGTCCCAGGAAATGCTGCAATTATTCACTGTTCGCTCTCATCATGAACAGATTTCAATTACTCTGGTTCTACACAATCTCTTTCATCAGAGCAAGTGTATGCGAATACTTGCATTGAACTGCACCTACTATTTCATCTACAAAGTTCTTCGCGATCCTCTGTCGATAATAACCCTCAATGAAAAGATATACCCGGGAGCCCTTAAGTTCCTACTCTCAGCATACAATCAGGCAACTAATAAACCCCACGGCTACATCCTATTAGATCTTAATCAAAATACACCCGAGGATTTGCGTGTGGTCACAGATATTTTTGATAATGAAATTATAGTATATCTCCCCGTGAACAGTAAAAAGACCTAATAGTCGCTATCATGACACTGAAGAAACAACATGAAAATAGACATTTATTTTCAGTTCTAAGCACTTCAAAACTACCACTTAGGAATGCCATACTCAAACATGGTATTGACAATGTTTTCATTAATCTAAAATCTGAAATTTGTTTAAATTTGACCGAGGGTAATATTCAACTGTCAGAAGTAGTTAAGCAACAGGCAAAGCAACATCGTTCCATTGTACATACATTGGCCTCTAACAACAAAGGAAAGAATTTTAAAAGGAAACGACTTCTTCAGGCGGGCGGAAGCTTTTTCACACTTTTACTGCCAATAATTGCAGGACTTGTAAACAGTTTTCTCTAGAGAGAGAATGGCCAAACCCTATAAATTGACTCTAATAGCACTCGATCTCTCACCCATCGAACACTTTGAGTACAATCTGAGTAAATTCATTGACAACGAGAGTTTTGAGGATGATAAAAATCTGATTTTACTTCAAGATGCACTTCGCCGAGTGGACAAACATAAGCCCAATCGTGTGAAGGCCAGTGGTATTGATCACAAAAAAGAATCATCTCTTCAGAATTCTGCTGCTGCTGGAACACAATTAAAGAAGGAGGAATTGGATTCTAATGCCTCACTCATATCTTGAACAAAGTAAACGACTCATAACTTATCTCATGGAAAGTGGTCAAGATCATATTCAAGTTGACAGCAATGGGAAAGAGATTATAATTCAAGGCAAGAGCTATAATCTACTTGATTTAATCTATGATATGGTTACAAATCGTAAAGGACTATTATCATTTGACGATCATCTATACAACTTTCTAAATACATTACTTTCCCAAAAGCCTTATTAGCAATAGGCAAATTCTAAAAACATTAAATGAACTTGCACCAACAACACCATTAAAATATGAAGAAGAAGAAGAAGAAGATTTAAAATCAATTTTGGAAAATACTAGCACACCTAGTGGAAACTTGACAATAAGGAGCAGCAGAACACCATTGATAACTAGACAAAAGCGAAGACGTATCAAGTCAACGTCACCACCACCACCAACCACCAGTATAAAAAATAATAGTGGGCATTAGACTACACGTTTAAATTCGAAATCGCTGCAGCTCTCAAACATGTTTTTAAGATCATGGGTGCAGTGAGAAGTGTAAGTTCCCCCACCACTCTTTCCAAAGTCACTGGTCTTCACGCTAAAAGTGTACAAGACTATCTACAAAATGAATCAAGTTACACTCTGCATAGAAATCATAGACTTCGTGCTAATCAATACCGAAAAACTAAAGCCTTTGCCCCATTGCATATAATGCAAGCAGATCTCCCAGCACTAGATGAGATTCAAAGACGTGACAATACACCCTACAAGTACATTCTAATTGCGATAATTGTTTTTACTCGCTATGCATATGCAAGTCAATTGTGCTTGAAGAAAGGTATTGAAGTTGCTCAGGCCATTGAAGGTATTCTTGAACAGAAATCGTATAAAAAATTCAAGCGGACCGTGGCATTAAATTTTTAACCCTCATGTTGCAAAAGTACTAGCAAAATATAATAAACTGCTCTATGTTAGTCATAGCCCTATAAAGGCTGCATTGGCCGAACGATTGATAAGAACTATTCGACTTTTAATTTCAAGATATTGTACATTGAAAAACAAATCGGCTTTTATTTATGATTTATATAAAATCTTGTTGATTTATAATCAGTGACTTCATCGATCATAGTCAGATTCAGCCCCAACGGAAGTTTATAATTCTGATCATGATGATATAGATACATTTCTTAAACAATATTCCAATGAAAAGATTGTCAGTAAGAAAAAATTCAATGTTGGTGATACTCTTCGAATTAATAGAATAACTAAAGTTTTTGAAAAGGGTAATTACTTGGGGTCCACAGAACTTTTTAAAGTGGAAAAAATTCTAGACACTAAACCCATAACTTATCGTTTGCGCGATACCAAAGATGAAGAGATTCTCGGCGGCTTTTATGACTATGAACTACAAAAGTTAAAAATAATAGTGAAATCTATCAAATTGAAAAAATATTAAAGACTCGTACTCGCAGGGGTAGGAAACAGTTACTTGTTTGGTGGCTAGGATACAACTCTGATTTTGATTCTTGGATCAGTGTTGAAGATGTTGTCAATGCCCAATGATTTATATGTAATTTTTATATCCAACGTTTCATATCCTCTCTACAACGACTTGAATAAGACAAATGATTTTGGAACTAAAGTCTCCACTGCCATCAAATTTGATGGCGCGTATGAAGTGACTCTTGTCAAATTCATTCTAAAAAAAGATTATGACATTTGGAGAAAGGATTGTTTACGCTATCTAAAAGTTACGCCAACCCAGTTGACACTCTTTTTTGAGAATCAGTGGGTTGAAGTTCTAATATCTATTAAGTATACACTCGCCAACTAAAAATACAATCAATATTGCGGTATGAGATAACTTTGTTATGCAATTAATAAACAATTCTCATATCGTAGGGATGGTATATCATATTTTATTTATTGAATGGTACAAGATAATATTTATATTACTTCGCGTATTGACAGTGAAATACTTGTTGTCACTGAGAATTTGAAAGATGTTGTCAGCATAAGACCGAATATGATCAATGGGAATAACGCTGTCACTGTATTCGAGGGGAGTCAAGTTACTTTTGCTGGCTAGCTTCCTGGTTTCAGTTCGGGATCAGCTAAGGATCATTATGTATCTTTTGTGGAAACATCGAGAGTTTTTAATTCGAATTCTCTCTTTTTGGGTGAGCTTGAACAAAAAACAATCGGCGAGCTTTTCCATCACTACAACATAGGGGCTCATTAGTATATTCCAGTAAACACTTCGTATTTGGACCTCTGTCAGTTAATATTAAGAAGTGAATTGAGGGATCCTCTAGCAATAACAAAAGGTTTAGCAGTGATTACATGTCATTTTCAACCTATTGTTTGCGAGACCAGCACCATCACCTAACATGAACAGTAGAAGAATTCCATTTGTCTTTTCCGATATCGATTGCTATGTTGGTGCTCTGAGTCCACGTCAAATAGGCAATGGAACTGGAATACTACAAGGGGCGTACTACAATGCCTGGCTATGGTCTTGTTAGCTGGTTTGCTAGGCTATTTCTTTCTGCACTACCCCTTGCCAGAAAATATCTTGTACCTTCTGCATTGAATTTTGATGCCTCCACACTACAGGACTGGGGGTCGGGCAAGAATTTCAAGGAGAGTGTTAAGGTAAATATTAGATCTTCAGCAAGAGCCGTTGGTGAGCAATTAAAATCTCTGCAAAATGGGGAGGGATTGAAAAGGATGCGTGCACGTCATTCACTCATCAGTCTCCACCCAGGCGGGAAGCGAAGGACATCAACAAGGACTTTGAGGAATAAAACAAGGAAGACCCATAAGCAGAAGAAGAAGAAAAAGAAGACTGTTAGAACAAAGAAGGATTTCTTCTCTTAAGATGACTTATCTCCCCCACAAGGAATCACAGCCATCAATCAGTTCCTCATTGAATCTACTCAATTCTGAAAATTTTGATGTCAGTGTCAATTATGGCTTCTATGAACAATTTTACCCCCAACAACCCCTCTCGGAGGATATACTCTTTCAAATATTTTCCAATGGAGACTCTTTCATTGATTTGTCATCAACATTTATTGATTTAAATTTTGCGGGGAAGAAAAAGTCAGATAATACAACTCCAACGGTTGCCGAAGGTCTCTCCTACGAAAACTATATTCTACACAACCTATTCAAACAAATCGATGTATTTATTAATGGAACATTGGTGAACACTAGCAATAATTTATCAAACTATGCAAGGTACATACAGTTTATGATGATGACACCAAAAGCATACAAAAAGTTGAGAGGGCAATCATTGGGCAAGGAATAACGGTCAGATGTGTATACTCATGGTGGCTTGATTACTACAGTTAGTTAGGAGAATCATCTGGCTTGAAAATTAAGTCACGAGGTATTCTATATATCTTAATGGCTACCCCCCAATGTCAAGATTGACATAAAGTTGCAACTGGCCCCATTGAATTTCATTTTGAGAAAAACACTTCCTGCAGCACCTGATGTAAATGTCATTATCACATCGGCAATTCTCCACGTCTGAAAACAACAAGTTATGAGCTCTGTTGAATTGGCAGTGGAAAAGCTAAGAGCCAATGGCAACAACATTAAACTTCTTGTCCCCAATACGATCACCAATCAACGTCACATTGCCATCGACTCTCGTAGCCATAGCGATTCATCGTTTATCAATGGAGAAATCCCATCAAAATTGGCGTTGGCCTTTGTGAAGAGAGGCAGTGCCATTGGATCCTGGACTGAATCGCCCCATTATTTTAATTTTTTTGGTCTATCTAGCCTTGTGTGCAAATTGAATGGTATTCCTCTGTACACTCTATCATTTGACAAAAAAATCCTATAGAACTCTGTACGAGTTGACCATGCAATCCCTAGATCATGACTCTCAACTATTTGAAAATGGAATAACCGATTCAATGTTTTAGAAAAATCATGGGGTAATTGTTTTGAACTTGTCGGGGACTCAGGATATGAGCATAGTACGAACAGGGAATGTACGTTTAGACTGTACATTTGTCGATGCTTTGACTGAGAATATCACGCTAATATCATTGAGTCAATTTGAAACCTATTGGGAAATCACACCCGACGGCAGTGTTTTACTAGACCTAGAACCATGAACACAAACCAAATAATCAAGGTATTTAGTATGGATCCATACATGTCCCAGTACAAGTCCTATTGCATACCATCGGACTTCGTTGAAAAAATTTCAAGTGTTAACAATACTCTAATCATTGTTAATAGCAGTCCATCGACTTTGAAGACAGGCCATTGGCTATGTATCTTTCAAACAGCGAAGAATATTAAATTTTTTTATCCTCTTGGCTTTTTTTATCGTACAAGTTCTAAACTCCTTACATCAGCAACTTTATTGAAAGCATTGAGAAAACTATTATTCAAACTCAACGAAGAGTACAGGATTTAACGACTAAGACATGTGGCTTTCATGCTCTACTCTTTTTCATGTTCCGATGTCATGGCTACACCTACAAGCATTTTCTTGACATCTACGTTGACTTACCTCGATTGAACGACTTTCTAGTGAAAAATATACTTACAAGCGTGTTTAATATTGATGTTAGTGCCCTAAGAATAAAATTTTCTAAAAATGTATGTGATATTGTTTATTAATAAATGAAAAATGTATGTACATGATAAAAACGACTTTTCTACTCTTTAGATTTCATCTTCTACTAGATATTTGTCGATAACAACTAATGCAGGTAGATTATCCGAATTCACAGAATACTGATCCTGATTCACTGCAATGTCAGGCTTGCATTTTCCATAATAGTGTGTAAATTCGCTCTTGTCATATTTCTTTAATTAGTCAATGATACTGTTCTTATTCATTTTATAGAATTCACATATTTCAATTTGTTTATTTGAAATAATGTCACAAACAGTGTCCTCAAGTGTCAACTCACATTCCCTCACAGTCTAATAAAAATCAGTTGGCGTCTAATCATGGTGGTCATTGTTTTCAAAACAATTACCTACAAACCACAGTCTTTGCTGTTCCAACAGTTAAATCGCTAGCCTGGTTCCTCCTCCCAGAACTGTCTGAAGCCATGATGATACCATTCTCGTAACAGTGAGTTAAAATCACGCTTAAGATTCTTTCCAATCATACCAGAATATGAGTTCTCCCATTGATTACATTTATCATAGTGGTAATCGGAGCATATGTGTCTTCTAGGATGAGATTCACACACCTCTTCATTACTGGAATTACAACCTATAATTTATACACCATATCCTCTGTGCAATTTGCACGGTTTGCATAATCTACATTTTTCTTCATACTCATCTATCATTGTGCAGCTTCCTAGTGTGAACATACATAGTGAACATATATGGAACATTTTTTTATGTGTTGACACTCTCACTGCCACAATGAAACCGAGCTATCAGCAACAATAAATTGACTGGGATAGAGAGAGAGAGGAGTAAATCATCCTTGAACGCCATATTTCTCATAAAAAAAAGTCCTAAATTTCTAAACTGGTGTTTAAAAGCATATCCACAATATCATTTTGCCGTGTCGTGATCAATATATCAATAAATTGTCTAAATGCATTTGGACCATAACGTAGAAGCCTCATACAATAGTCTTATGATTGAGAATCACTTTTCATTATATTGACAAGCATTACCCGAGAAAATATCTTCCTTTGAATAGACAGCTCTAGAAAATGGTCATATATAATCAAAAGTTTGTCCATAAGAACGAGATTCCCCATGATTCGCTCTTTCTCAAATCTATCCATTTTTTTAGAGTCCTAACACTCTCACAACCAACTTCAGACTAACCAGAATTTTTTTCTATGAAAATCATTCCTTTTATTTGTAACCAATCACCAGTCGAGTTATCGTATATTGAGAAACCTCCGATGTCTCTGATTGGTCCAAAAAATGGGTGTTGTCTAAAAAAAACAGTCTGGTTGAAAAACGTGGAGTTGAAACAAACTTGTGTGGGGAATCCCCACTCATACTGCTCACTTTTTTGCAATGTTTATTTACCGGTGGGGTATCCCCGCTCGTTTGGAAAGGTATCAAGGAAAGGCAAGCAAAACGTGTTTAATCACGTGTCAAGGTCCCATAGAATAACACAGGAAGGAACATAAGGCCATAGAATAGCATGGGAGGGAACATAAACCCTTAGAATAGCACAGGAAGGAACATAAACCCTTAGAATAGCATAGGAAGGAACACAGTGCTATAGAATAGCATGGGGGGAACATAAGCTCCTGCAATAGCATAGGAAGGAAAATAAACTCCTGGAATAGCATAGGAAGGAACATAAGCCCTTAGAATAGCATAGGAATGAACATAAGACAAGCAAATCCATAAGTACATGCTCTGGAAATGTTTTTCCTATACGTCTAAGCAAATAGCATGGTAATTCCTATACGCCTAAGCAAAGTATAAGCTAGCATTCTACTGTCTTACGTTCCCTTTGGCTTCTCAATTTTAGACTTGGAGGATTTATAATACATTTGCTGTTCCGTATCTACTCACCCTTGCACCATTTTGGTCTCTTCTTACTGCTTCAGATATTAAGGATATACGGAAGTGTTTCTACAAGTATGCGAAATATTTGCTACGTCTGCCTCCTTGGACTAACAGCAGCTCGCTATCCTCACGGCACGGGGCTGCTAGACCAGTCTCCGCGGTGCAGAAAAGAGATGAGCGATATCGGAGGCAGATTATTGGTGAAAGCACTTCTGAAATTCTCTTTTGTTGATCATGCGTTTGTTCTTACATATAATTGCCCTTATTTGTATTTTATTTTCTTCTTTGTTTTGGTTTTGTGAGTATTTGTTAAAATTTATTTGTTTCTTTTTCTTTTCTTTCTCTACATATATATATATATATATATATATATATATATATATATATATATATATATATATATATATATATATATATATATATATATATATATATATATATATATATATATATATATATATATATATATATATATATATATATATATATATATATATATATATATATATATATATATATATATATATATATATATATATATATATATATATATATATATATATATATATATATATATAATATATATGACAGAGCACAAATAATATATATAATAATAAACAGGAAATAATAGCACCCAATGGTTCCTTATGAAAATAGTCAATATCAATCTTTCAGGATGATACACTTTTTTCTCCTCGTTTCATAGTAATGCTGGTAAAGACACTTTAAAATCGTCTAAAGCCGAATCTAAACGACAAAGGATACTTATCACACACTTTTATCGGTGCACAAGCGTTTTGCTTCAATTTCTTGAAAGTGTCTCTTGTTTCTCAAAATATTCTTGTAATAACTACAATAATACGTATTAATAATGCGTGTTTCTTGAATAAAATAGAAACTTATTTATCTTTAATGTAATTTAAATCGGTTCTAATTTCAATTTTAGTGCGTCTCAGCTGTCTGTCAACCTGTGATATGGTATATCAGAGACACTTTAGACACATTTAGCCATCGTTTGATCTTAGTAAAATGTAGGTTCACAATTTTAAAGAAACATTACAAACTATAAATAAAAGTTCAAGTAGGTATAAAATCCTTTTGATAGACAGTGATAGAAATTCACAAAAAAATACCAGATATTTCGGTCACACATGCAGTGACCGTCATACTTTTGTGAATTTCTATGACTGTCAATTAAAAGGAGTTTCTCCCTACTTAAACTTTTATTTATCTTCATGGAAAGGCAGTGAGGTCTGCAAAATTATCTACATTACAAACTAGCTTGCAAAAAAAAAAAAAAAAAAAAAAAAAAAAAAAAAAAATATCAACTCTCCTAACAGCAATGACTCAGGCACTGGTAGATTCTAAAAAGCGTTCACAAAGGCTTAAACTTGAGTCCAGAGAACGTAAACTGTTAAAACTTAAGTCCAGAGAACGCTGAGTTGAGGGGGTAACTGCCTAGCTGAAATCTATAATAATTTTTGTTTGTTTTAAGTTTGAACGTTGCTCTTAACTTTACTAATAAAAAATATATTTCTGTAAATAAATTGTAAATTGTATAATAATGTCACTTAAGAACAAAAACAATTGGGATTTTCTATAGGAAAATAGCGTAATTTTTCCAAGATTTTTTCTAAAACAGAAATTCTATTCCATAATCTTTGGTCTAATGAGAATTCGATCTAAATTGACCAAACTTTGAGTGTTTGACCAAGTTTTGGTTTGGCAAAAATTGTAATCTGTGGCTAAAAACAATAGAAATATATTTTTTATTAACGCGCTTTTTGTTACCTTACAAAATGTTTTAACGAATGAACTTCAGTTAAAAATTTGATAATTTTTAAGAAAGCAGGGGAATTTTTTCATCTTAGAACAAAGCTTATGCATGGGAATATCCCCCAAACGCTCCCACCTCTGTAGCAGGTGGTCATGTGAATATAACCTTCTGAAATATACTATAAAATTTCTGAAAAAGAGATGAAAAAAAAAATCTCTGAAAAAGAAGTCCTATTTAAAAAAAAAAGATATTACCGGTTTGTCATCCATTTCGTTCCCTCCGAACTGAATATTTGTATGACCTTTGGTGGAAATTCAAAGGTTGAAAATCTGCAATCTTATCAGAAGTTGCTATTTTACATAAATGAATTAAGTCTCAAACCAACTAACTCATTTAAAAAGAGCTTGCAAGTCATTTTTAATATTTGCTGCGAGTTTGAAGCCATACTAACTGAGGGATTGGCACGCTAGACTAAATACTGTGTCCGGGAGGGCAGGGTTCGAGTCCTGGTGCTGCGGATTATTTGGTTTTGAACGGTGGTTAGAGTAGTAATCAAGGTTATACTTCTACGAGACATATAGCAATTTCTACGTTATTCTATCGCGCCTCAATACCTTTTCAAAGAGATTCAGAGCTCCCTCACATAATGGAACTTGAGGGTCGATAAAGTGAAATTATGTCACTATTCTAGTTTTTCTAAACCAGTATTGCATATAACTTAATTTACGTAGACAATGAACGATATTAATTATAGTTTTGAATAATATAAATGTGAATGATACAAATTAGTGATTTGATTGTATGAAGGGTGATAAAAAAAAAGTATTATGAAATTATATCACTATTATAGTTTTTCTAAACCAGTATTGCCTATAACTTAATTTACATAGACATTGAACGATATTAATTAATGTTTTGAATAATAGGAGTGTGAATGATTCTAATTAGTGATTAGATTGTATCAGTGGAGAAAAAAAAGGATTAAACTGATTAGCAGTTAAGGTAACCCCGAAGGAGTTGTTAACTCAGGTAATTTGTTATAAATTTGTATAATACACAAGGGATGTTTGATAAGTATTGTCAATTTAAAATAGGATCTAACGTTCCCTTCGTTCCTCCATTTCTGAGGGCAGGGGAATGGAGGGGGGTAAATTTTGCTAGTAAAGCAAGAAACAAACTTAATCGAAAATAAAGAATATCTGAATCAAGTAGACGGCTCAGTAGTCCATCGATCCCCCCAAGTCTGAGGATCGGGAAGGGGGAGGGGGGAGAGTCACTTTTGGTGGGAAAACCGAAAATACACAGAATCGAAAATAAAGCATGATCTGCCTCAAGGGGACGGCTCGGAGGCCCTTCGGTCCCCCATTTCGGAGGGCAGGGGAGGGGGGGTCAATTTTGTGGGGAAAAACAAAAAATACTCCTTATAGAAGATAAATCGTGAACTTCATCAAGGGGAAGGCTCAGCGCCCCCTCCATCATCAATTTCTAAGGAGAACTTAATTTTTTTGGGAGTATATGGAAACTGGGTAAATTTTAAATATTCGGCTAAAAACGCGATTATAAATAAGGCTATTGCGTCTTTCTGAACTTTCCGTGAGCTGCGGGGGGGGGGGTAAGTATTTATTTTAAAAAAATATAGGATTAATCGAGTTTTTGGGCTGGTTCGGAAAAATTGTACGTGTGGGGTAAATTTATTTTTTAGAGGGGTAAAAATGGTAGTTATTTAGTACCCGATAAACAGGTGACTTGAAATGCTTCATTAGAAATAGTTTATTGCTAATGATATCTCCTCGACAGATATTTTTTCTATTGTATTTTATAGCTATTAGCCAAACGTTGCTCTGTGTTTGTCACACCAACTAGTAAATATTTATCGGGGTTTTATTTTTTATATTCAATTATTTTCAGTGTAAGCCAATATAATTACCTCATAATTTTATTTTAACTTAACTTGTAGGAATAGGACTTCTAGAATAAGGATTCATTCCCTCGACTAAATCAGTTTATTAGTGTAAAATAGTGAACAAAAGACCATTAATTATCCATATTCTTCTTCTTCTTCTTCTTATCTAACTAAACTTTGCGCTGCGTTTGTAACACCAACTAGTAAATATTTATCGGACTATTATTCTTTACGTTCAATTATTTTCAGTGTAAGCCAATATAATGCTAGGGGGAGTAAAAATGGTAGTTATTTAGTAACCGGTAAACAGGTGACTTGATATGCTCCATTAGAAGTAGGTTATTGCTAATGATACCTCTTCGACATATCTTCGCTGTTTGAATATTTAAAGAAGTTAATGCATAGTCTCCATGTAATTCTAGGCCCAGTGGCAGCTGAGATCAAGCTTCAGATCCGGTATCACCCAACAGAGATTAATCCGACTTTGTCACCAAAATTGTAAGTAAGTAGCAAATTCTTTCTTAAATTCGCCTCCTGGATAAATAAAAAGACATTTCATTCAAGAAATTATGACAAAATTCTAAGTAAGTAACAAACTCTTTCTTGAAGTTATCTCTTGGATACACAATGCAGAAATTTCTTTTAGGAATATATGAAAAAATTGTAAGTAAGTAAGTAAGTAACAAATTCTTTCTTGAAGTCACCTCTTGGATACACAATACAGAAATTTCATTAAAGAAATTATGAAAAAATGGTAAGTAAGTAGCAAATTCTTTCTTGAATTCAACTGCTGGATAAACAAAAAGACATTTCGTTCAAGAAATTATGACAAAATTCTAAGTAAGTAACAAACTCTTTCTTGAAGTTACCTCTTGGATACACAATGCAGAAATTTCATTTAAGAAATTATGAACAAATTGTAAGTAAGTAACAAACTCTTTCTTGAAGTTACCTCTTGGGTACACAATACAGAAATTTCATTAAAGTAACTATGAACAAATTGTAGGAAAGTAAGTAACAGAGTCTTCCTTGAAGACACCTCTTGGATACACAATGCAGAAAGTTCATTAAAGAAAAGTAAAGAAAATTGTAAGTAAGTAACAAACTCTTTCTTGAATTCACCTGCTGGATAATTAAAAAGACATTTCGTTCAAGAAATTATGACGAAATTCTAAGTAAGTAACAAACTCTTTATTGTTTTCACGACTTAGAGACACGATGTAGAAATTTAATTCAAGAAATTATGAAAAAAATCTCATTAGGTAACAATTTCTTTCTTGAAATCAATTCTTGAATACACAATGCGGAAATTTCATTCAAGAAATTATGAAAATATTAGTAAGTCAGTAACAAGCTCTTTATTGATTTCACCTCTTAAATATACAGTACAGATACTTCATTCAAGAAATTATGAAAAAATCGCAAGTAAGTAACAAACTCTTTATTGTTTTCACCTCTTGGATATACAATGCGGATATTTCAATTAAGTTTTGAGGGGGGTAAAAATGGTATTTATTTAATACCCAGTAAACGGGTGACTTGAAATACGTCTTTAGACATAATTTAGTGCTAACCATACATTCCCAAAAGAGATTTGTTTTATTGCATGTTATAGATAATAGCAAAACAATACTCTGAGTTTGTCCCACAAATTAGTAAATATTTATCTGGGCTTAATTTTTTTCTGTTCAATTATTTCCAGTGTAAGCCAATATAATTACCTCATTCTTTTATTCTAACTTCACTTATATGAGTAGGAATTCTAGAATAAGGATTCATTCTCTCGACTAAATCAGTTTATTCATGTATAATGGTGAACAAAAGACTTAATTCACCGTATTCATCTTTTTTTTATCCAGCTAAACGTTGCGCCGTGTTTGTCAAACCAACTAGTAAATATTTATCGGGCTTTTATTTTTTCCGTTCAATTATTTTCAGTGTAAGCCAATATAATGCTAGGGGGAGTAAAAACGGTAGTTATTTAGTACCCGGTAAACAGGTGACTTGATATGCTTCATTAGACGTAGGTTATTGCTAATGATACTTCCTCAACAGATATTTTTATGGCAATTTCTATGCTTGCCCAGAGACACAATGTGGCTTTCCCGCTATTGCTCTATGGCCGGTTATCGACACTACCTAGTCTATTGCATATATTAAATCAGTATTTTTTACACAGTGGAACGATAAACACGTAACTAATATCTCTAAAAAAGTGAAGATGAAGCATTTTAAGAAAGTGTGTTCACATGTTAGTGTTATTGTAGCATTGAATGCTGACAAGGAGAAGTATTTAAAACTATGAAAAAAGCACAAGTGGTAGCACTATCGGAAACGTATGCGTGCATTGTCATGACAGTAAGGAATTGAATTTCTATGGAGTACCAACAAAATTCAACTCTTATGATGGTGGATATGCCAGACTGAGATCCCCGGAGATGATTGCACTCAAAGAGAATGCCAACATAAAAATAATAGTTGATAAAGAGGGGCATCTTCTTGCTAGTGCTTGTGGTAACATGTTGCCCAGTGTTAAACCATATCGTCAGCTTTCGGGTATTGGCATTCAAATGAAAGCAAAGAAGAAAAGAAAGGCCTACTCTTCTACTAATATCATAAACCATAATCTTTCTATATGCCGGAACTGTTACCTGTGTAAAAATAATGTGATAATAGACAGTGAAATTGCTAGAAAAATAAAAAGGGTATTGGCAGAAAATATCACTAAGGAATATAAAGATGAATCGATGAAAAACAAAGTACCAGCGAACGTTACGGCCATTGATCAAACAGTCAATGAATCAAATAATACCCAAGACGAAAAGCATATTGACCCTGTCGATGACACACCTAAGAAAATTGTGTATGAGTCAAAATGGAATAATGATTATTCTACTGATTACAAACTAAGAGAAGACAATAGCTATAGTATCAAGAGAGAACATGGTGAACCATTTTATGGAACAGATTCAAAATGTCCAAAGTTGCTCATTGATATTAATAATGTATAATAATATATATTTTTTGTATTAATATTCTACATGACATTATTTCATTAAAAATATATTATGCCTTACATTGTTATGTGTTCATTATTTTTAGAGTAAGCTCGCATATCGAACGTTTAGAATGTCTATTAAAACATCGGAGATGTAACAAAAGGAATTTACATACATCATATATTGGATAGATAAGTTAACATAGAGAAAATCTAAGTATAAGAATGAATAAATTCTCTATCAACATCTATTGACAGATACTTGGGATAGCATTGACAAAATCAAAGTATCAGAGTGAATAAGTTCTTTATCGATGTCTTTTGAACGATACGTTTGATAACACTGGCATAGTTTAAGTATCAAATTGAAAAAATTTTTTATTGACATTCATTATCGATATCATGTCGGATACATCGGATAACATTGAAAAATTCAACATATTATAATGAATAAATTCTCTACCATCATTCATTGTCGGATTCCTCATTGTGAAAAAAAAAATGTAAGTAAGTAAGTAGCAAACTCTTTCTTGGATTCAACTCAAGAATACACAATACAGATATTATTAAAAAAAAAAATTTTGATTTCCAAAGGTAAAAAACATACGATAGAGACCAAAGTCTCGCTGACTTTTCCCTGCACGGGTGTTTCTTGCATTTATTACTTCTCCTGGCACGGAAATCAGAGGGTTTTTTTGCTCATCCGTCCAGGTATAGATTAGTTCAGCCTTGAACAAAAACATAAGGTTTTGATTGATTAATTTTCGGCTTAACAACTACATTAATAACTTCCAAGATGATAGGACTGTATGACACAGAATTTATCAGTTTGAAAAAATCATCTTGTGGTGTTATATTTGAATGTGCATTTTTATTATTGTCTATGGAACTCGAAGAAATTGACTGTTATCATTGGATAGTGAGCTATAACATGTTTGAGTATGATAAAAGCTTATGGAGTTCTATATTATGTCATATAAACAGACTGGGATTCTACGATAGAGTGATTACACCACTTAATAATACTGGTCAGGAACTGAGAAATGTTCAGGAGGAAGTCAGTGAAATTTGCAGCTTTTCGGGGTTGAAGCACTCTACGTAAAGGGCAATATACCTACAGATAAAGTTTTAATTCAAAAGTGCGATCCTAGGATTCCACTTTTCAATCTAGAAGAGTTTAAGTGTCCTAAATTTGAAGAGCGTTATCACCGTCCTGAAGACAAGGTTAGGTTCTTCGCACAATGGATACCTAAGAACATACCTGATCGTGATAAATCCATAAGACATGGTAAAAACTATTCTATATCATGGGACCATCGTTTGTGGATGTTTAAGAGTGAACTCTAAGTACTTTTTTTATGTAAACATTTGTTGTTGTGTTTTTTTGTCTCAAAAACTATGTAAATACGTTCCAGCAACTGGTATCTTTAATATTAACCTGTCGTCTTTCCGAGGAGCAAATCAGTTTTGTTCATGATATTGTGCGTTCATTGTACCCCACAATTGCTGTCTTGAAATTGATTACCGAAAGCAAAATCGATCTCGGATTAGAGTGATAAATATAAAATCGAACGAAAGTAATGAACTTTTTATTTTTCTCACCTATTGCATACACAATGCAGAAATTTCATTGAAGAAATTATGAAAAAATTGTAAGTAAGTAACAATGTGTCTGTGTGTGTGTTTTTGCGTGAGCGTGTGTGTGTTTGTGTGTTTGCGGGGGTGTGTGTTTTTGTGTTTTTTTGTGTGTGTTTCTGCGTGTGTCTGTGTATGTGTCTGCGTTTGAGGTTGTATGTGTCCGTTTGTGTTGTTGTGTGTTTGTTTTTTTGTGTGTTTGTGTGTTTGTTTGTGTGTTTGTGTATGTGTCTGTGTGTGTGTGTGTGTGTATGTCTGTGTGTGTATGTGGATGTTTACATGTATATGCGTGTGTGTGTGTGTGTGTGTGTGTGTGTGCAAGCTAGCACAATTAAACTAGCTAATGTCAATAACAGGACAATTCTTTTTTCTCTTTATCACAAACAATTTTCAATGTGTACAGATCAAATTGGTCTCTAAACGGTTCATGATAAAAAAGTAGTTTGGGACAAGAAAAAAAACAAAAAAAATTGTTTGTGATAAAGAGAAAAAAAGAATTGTCCTGTTATCGACATTATCTAGTTTAATTGTGCTAGCTTGCAAACACACACACACATAGACACACACATACACAGACAAACACACATATACACACAAACACACATAGACGTAAACACACACATATACAGACACAAACAAACACACACATAAACACACACACACATAAGTTAAGTTAGAATAACACTGAGCAACGTTTGGCTAATAGCTATAAAATACAATAAAACAAATATCTGTCGAGGAGGTATCATTAGCAATAAACTATTTCTAATGAAGCATTTCAAGTCACCTGTTTACTGGGTACTAAATAACTACCATTTTTATCCCCCTCAAAATTTAAATGAAATTTCTGTCTAGTATATCCGGGATGTAAAAACAACAAGAAGTTTGTAGCGTACTTGCTATTTTTTCACATTTTATTGAATTCAGAATCGGTAGTTTTTATATGTAGGGTGAAAGGAATAAAGAACTAGTTACTTACATACAAATATTTTAATAATTACTTGAATGAAATTTCTGTATTGTGTATCCAAGAGTTGACTTCAAGAAAGAAATTGTTACTTACTGAGAATTTTTTCATAATTTCTTGAATTAAATTTCTACATCGTGTATCTAAGTCGTGAAAACGATAAAGAGTTTGTTACTTAGAATTTTGTCATAATTTCTTGAACGAAATGTCTTTTCGTTTATCCAGCAGGTGAATTCAAAAGAGAATTTACTACTTACTTACAATTATTTCAAGGTTTTTTTTATTGAAATTTCGGCAGTGTTTATTCAAAAGATGTCTTAAAGATAGACTTTGTTTTTCTATTATTTAAAAGTTTTTCGGTAGTACTTTCCTTAAATCTCTACATTTTGTCCACCAGAGATAGTTTTGGTACAGAGTTATTTACTGGATTACAATTTTTTCAAAATTGCTGGATTGTAATATACTCATTGCGTATCCAAGAGGTAACTTCAAGAAAGATTTTGTTTCTTTTTTAGAATTTTGTCTTAATTTCTTAAACGAAATGTCAATTTGTTTATCCAGCAGGTGAATTCAAGAAAGAATTTGCTACTTACTTACAATTTTTTCATAATTTCTTTAATGAAATTTCTGTATTGTGTATCCAAGAAGTGACTTCAAGAAAGAATTTGTTACTTACTTTCTTACTTACAATTTTTCATAGTTTTTTAAATGAAATTTCTGCATTGCGTATCCAAGAGGTAACTTCAAGAAAGAGTTTGTTACTTACTTAGAATTTTGTCATAATTTCTTGAATGAAATGTCTTTTTATTTATCCAAGAGGTGACTTCAAGAAAGAGTTTGTTACTTACTTCCAAGTTTGGGGACAAAGTCAGATTAATCTCTGTTTGGTCATACCGGATCTGAAACTGGATCTCAGCTGCCGCTGGACCTAGAATTACATGGAGACTATGAATTACCTTCTTTAAATATTCAAACAGCGAAGATATGTCGAGGAGGTATCATTAGCAATAACCTACTTCTAATGAAGCATATCAAGTCACCTGTTTACCGGGTACTAAATAACCACCATTTTTACTCCCCCTAGCATTATATTGGCTTACACTGAAAATAATTGAACATAAAAAATAATAGTCCGATAAATATTTACTATTTGGTGTTACAAACACAGCGCAAAGTTTAGTTAGATAAGAAGAAGAAGAGGAAGAATATGGATAATTAATGGCCTTTTGCTTACTATTTCACATTAATAAACTGATTTAGTCTAGGGAATGAATCCTTATTCTAGAAGTCCTATTCCTACAAGTTAAGTTAGAATAAAAGTATGAGGTAATTATACCGGCTTACACTGAAAATATTTGAATAGAAAAAATAAAACCCCGATAAATATTTACTATTTGGTGTGACAAACACAGAGCAACGTTTGGCTAATAGCTATAAAATACAATAGAAAAAATATCTGTCGAGGAGGTATGATTAGCAATAAACTATTTCTAATGAAGCATTTCAAGTCACCTGTTTATCGGGTACTAAAAAACTACCATTTTTACCCCTCTCCAAACTTAATTTACCCCACACGTACCATTTTTCCGCACCAGCCCCAGAACTCAATTCATCCTAGAATTATTTAAACTAAATACATACCTCCCCCGCCTCTCACGGACCATTCAGAAAGTCACCATAGCCGTCTTAATAGTCGAATGTTTACCTAAACATTCAACACGTACCATTTTTCCACACCATCCCACAAAACTCATTTCCTCCACAGAAATGGGGATGGAGGGGGTGCTGAGCCTTCCCCTTGAGGCAGATCACGCTGTATTTTCGATTCTGAGTATTTTTTGGTATTCCCTCCAAAATTGACCCCCCCTCTCCTGCCCTCAGAAATGGGGGAACGAAGGGCCTCCGGGCCTTCCCCTTGAGGCAGATCATGCTTTATTTTCGATTCTGAGTATTTTCGGTTTTCCCTCCAAAATTGACTTCCCCCCTCACCCTCCCCTGCCCTCAGAAATGGGGGAACGAAGGGCCTCTGAGCCTTACCCTTGAGGCAGATCTCATTTATTTTAGATTCTGAGTATTTTTGGTTTTCCCTCCAAAATTGACCCCCCTCCTCTCCCCTCCCTCAGAAATGGGGGAACGAAGGGAACGTTAGATCCTATTTTAAATTGACAATACTTATCAAACATCACTTGTGTATTATACAAATTTATAAAAAATTAACTGAGTCAACAACTCCTTCGGGGTTAACTTAACTGCTAATCAGTTTAATGCTCTTTTTTCTCCACTGATACAATCTCATCGATGATTAGAATCATTCAAACTCAGATTATTCAAAACATTAATTAATATCGTTCATTGTCTACGTAAATTAAGTTATAGGCAATACTGCTTTAGAAAAACTAGAATAGTGACATAATTTCATAATCCTTTTTTTCTCCATCTTCATACAATCCAATCACTAATTAGAATCATTCACACTCCGATTATTCAAAACATTAATTAATTTTATTGAATGTCTGCTTAAATTAAGTTATAGTCAAGAATGGCTTAGAAAAAATAGAATAGTGAATTAATTTCATAATACTTTTTTTTGTCCATCTTCATAAAATCTAGTCACTAATTAGTATCGTTCAACTTCCTATTATTAAAAACAATAATTAATATCGTTCATTGTCTACGTAAAATAAGTTAAATGCAATACTGGTTTAGACAAACTAGAATAGTGACATAATTTCACTTTATCGACCCTCAAATTCCATTATGTGAGGGAGCTCTGAATCTCTTTGAAAAGGTATAGAGGCGCGATAGAATAACATAGAAATTGCTATATGTCTCGTAAAAGTATAACCTTGATTACTACTGGTTAGCAGTGCATCTCCGTAAGTTTGGCCACAGCTGACCCAGTCCTAAATGTGTGCCAGCAGAAATTTGGGATAAAATACAAGGGAAAATTCAGATGATTTGCCCCCAACCACGCATTGCGCTCCCGGGCGAAAGCAGACACTCAGGAGATTGGTACCTGCGCTACACAGACCATCGGTCAGAGTGCGAAAAAAAAAAAATCAAGTTAGTTTTGGTTGGATTGCAAAAAAGTTTAGGGTCAACAGTAATATCATTTGATTTTACGCTATCTAAAACTACATGGTTGAAAGTATTGCTTTTTTACATTTAGGAGTAATTGTCTTTCAATAGCATTTTGGCTGTATTCGAGCCATCATTGTTGTCGTTATACACAAGATAGTCTACTATGGCACTTTGTTGGTATGTTCACTTAAAAATAAGTTTTTCTGCATAGTAATTTAAATTCCACTTGACTGACCTCTCTCTCAAAGTTATACGATACCTGTTTCTATGCAATCACAACTGGTAAAAAAAAGAAACAGCAGCCGTATTCTTATAGAAAAAAGATTGGAGATTTTTGTTTTTGTACATGGAGGACTGAAGCCTCCGTTCAGAATATTTGTAGGACCTTTGCCTGGTATTTTCCCGACATTTTGAGATGGACATTTGTTGTCTTAAAAACTTCAAAAAGAACTCATTTTATTGAGAATTGAAAGGGTTACTGCCCTTTTTAATAGCCAAAAGTGATTTGAGGGCAAATAACCCCCCTCCCCCGCCCATCATTTCCCCAAACACATCCAATGAAAAATCTGCGATTGCCATTTTTTTCAACGTAATTGAAAGGTCCGGAAATTATGTCTTCAAGAATGACAACTCCCCCCCCCCCAACAGCCCTCGGGGTAAGGGTTATATGTTGTGTCTTGGGGCATATAGGGTATAGGCTATATAGAAATGGTGATCGTGAAAACTTTGGAACGGGCTCATTCGATTACAAAATTCAGATGTTCTAGTGCCATTTTTAAGATTCAGAGTGATCGGAGGGTGGATACCCCCCTAACACTTCGTATTTTCCCGAAATACATCTCAAAGGAATTTTGAGACGGCCATTTGTTGTCGTAGAAACTTCAAAAAGAGCTCACTCGATTGGAAATTGACAGGGTTAGTGCTCTTTTTAATAGTCAAAAGTTATTGGAGGGCAAATAACCCCCCTCCCGCGGCCAGCATTTCCCCATACACATCGAATCAAAATTTTTAGATAACCATTTTGTTCAACGTAGTTGAAAGATCCAGAAATTATGTCTTTGAGGATGTCAACCCCCTTACAGCCCTCAGGGCAAGGGTTGTAAGTTATGCCCTTGGGGCATATAAGGTATATATAGAAAGGGTGATCGTATAAAACTTCAGAGGCGGCTCACTGGATTGGTAATTTAGAAGTTCTAGTGCCTTTTTTTAAGATTCAGAGTGATCGGAGGGTCAAATAGCGGTCCCAAACCTCGTATTTTCTAGAAACACATCTGATAGAAACTTTGAGACGGCCCTTTGTTGTTGTAGAAACTTCAAAAACGGCTCATTCAATTGGAAACGGAAAGGGCCAGTGCCCTTTTATATAGTTGAAAGTGATTGGAGGGCAACTAGCCCCCTCACACACCCACCATTACCCCAAACACAGCCAACAAAAATTTTGAGATAGAAATTTTGTTCATAGTAATTGAAAGGTCTGGAAATTTTGTCTTTGAGGATGACAACCCCTACACAGGTCTCGGGGCAAGAGTTGTAAGTTATTATCTAGGGGCATATAAGGTATATATAGAAAGGGTGATCGTATAAACTTCTGAAGGGGCTCCTTGGATTCGTAATCAGAAGTTCTAGTGCCCTTTTTAAGATTCACAGTGATAGGGGGCTTGATAACCCACCTCGTATTTTCTTCAAAGGCATTTGATAGAAATTTAGAGATGGCCATTTGTTGTCGTAGAAACTTTGAAAACAGCTCATTCGATTGGAAACTGAAAGTACCAGTGCCCTTTATAACAGTCAAAAGTGATTGGAAGGCAACTAACCCCCCTCCAAATCCCACCATTTTTCCAAACACATCCAATTAAAATTTTAAGATAGTCATTTTGTTCAACGTAATTGAAAGAACCAGAAATTTTGTCTTTGAGGATGACAACCCCCAACCCCTGTGGGCAAAGTAAGTTATGCCCTGGGGCACATAAGGTATATGTCCTTGACAATCACCATACCTTTTTAAGATCAGAACTTAATTTGCACTTAACTGAAAAAAAAATATATTTAAAATGTTTTAACTTTGTTTTATAAGGGGAAGTCTTCCCCTTGCGCTCCAATTACAGCCCGGGTGTCAAGTGCCCTTTTTAAGAGAAACAAGAGATTGGAGGGCAAGCAGCCTTTCGCTCAAGCCCATTCATTTTCCAAACTCTCCCAGTCAAAATTTTGAGACAGGCGTTTTCTGCAGCATAGTAGAACGGCCCAGCAACTATGTCTGTAGGGATATTAGGCACGTCAACCCCCCAAAATTATGAAATTGACTCATTATACTTTAAAACTAAATGTTGCTTTAAAATAAATCAAAAGGCATTGTGTTCATGGTTTCCAATAAGACACCGCAGCAATATATCGAGGGTGACGGGGAGTATTAGTTTGAAACTTTTGGAGATACTACTATTACTACTTCTGCTCTTACAATTTAAATAAATAAAAATAGTGTAAGTGGATCCAGGTTGTCAAAGAGCATAGATAGAATCTTCTGGGAATAGTATTAATTTTGATTTTTCATGTCATTTTCAGAAGCTATAAAATTAAATTAAAAAGTAAGCTTTGTGTCAGAATTAAAAATTGTTGAAAAGTTTCTCCAACATACAAATAGCAACCCATACTATGGATTCTTATTGAAGATTAAATAAAAAAAAAGTTTTTTAAACTGAAATTAAGGAGCAACATTAAAATTTAAAATAGAAATTATTCCGTATATGAATGGGGCTGTCCCCTCCTCAATGCCTCGCTCTTTACGCTAAAGTTTTTTATTGTTTTAAGAAATAAAGTTATGAGACAGAGTCAAACTTTAGCGTAAAGAGCGAGGCGTTGAGGAGGGCACAGCCCCTTTCATATACGGAATAATTTCTGTTCGTTTTAAGTTTTAATGTCACTCCTTACTTTCAGTTTAAAAAATTTTTTTTTTTTATTTAATTTCTGATCGTTTTTTAGTTAATGCAGCTTTTATTTTGGCTCACCGTCATTGAATAAGTGAACAAAATTTGCATAAAAATTTTTACTCTTCTTTTGCTAAATGGCTGTCTCTAAATTTGGTTCTGACATAATTTACAAATTAACTTAAATAACGAACTTCTATATTCGTATATTTTTCTTCTGGCAAAAAATACGTTGCAGATATATTTGCAGATTTTTGCAGATATGAGCTTGAAACCTATGTAATAGGGTTTTGTGATACGCTGAATCTGACGGTGGGATTTTCATTAAAATTCTTTCACTTGTAGGGGATGTTTCCTCCCTCTTTAAAAATTCAGGTAAATTTTCTCAGGCTCGTAGCCTTTGATGAGCAATACTAAAGTTAATAAAATTTATATATTTAGAATCAGCATTATAAGCCCATTCTTTTGATACATTTATTGACGTCAAAATTCCGTTTTTAAAAGTTTCGATTACTATTGAGCCGTATCGCTTGCTTTTTTTTTATTATGTATATGTTATTACGTATGTGAGGGGGTTCTCCCCTTAGTTAATACCACGCACTTTACGTTAAAAGCTAAAAAAAAATTTAATTCAAAAACCCCTGAATCACAAAGGCCGTTTAATTAGAATAGATAGCTCTTTTGAAAGCACTAAAATCAACTGTAGCTTCTTACTTTCAGTTGAAAAAACTTGTTTTTTTTAATTTAATTTTTGATCGTTTTTAAAATAAAGCTTGGAAATCCGGCGCACCCTTCATAGAAATTTCCCTTACCCCAAAGAAACATCCTCCACGGAAAGATTCTCCCGAGTAACCTCTCCTCTCGCCCCCCCCCCCCTACCAGAAAAAAATCCTTCCTGAAAATGTCTGTATGCTTCCAAATAGCCAATACAATATGTAAGCAATGGGCAAATTTCATATCTTGCAGCCCTCCCCTGGGTACTTTGGGGGATTAAGTCATCCTAAAAGACATATTTACTAGATTTTCGACTATGCTGAACAAAATGGCTATCTAAAAATTTTAATTGGGCGACTTTGAGAAAAAAATGAGCATGGGAGGGGCCTAGATGCCCTCCATTTTTTGGAGGGCACGCATCGTGATCTTTCTTCGAGAAAAAAAATGCAAATTTCCCCCTTTTTTCAGATAGGAGCGTGAAACTTCTTTAATTGGGTTCTCTGATAAGCTGAATGTGATGGTGTAATTTTCGTTAAAGTTAATTAAAAATGCAAAATTCCACATTTTTGCAGATAGGAGTTTGAAGCTTCTATAATAATGTTCGTTGATAAGCTGAATCTGATGGTGTGAATTTCGTTAAAGTTAATTAAAAAATTGCAATTAAAACAAAATTTTATCGCTTGAAAAAAATTGAGTTGTGAGAAAGTCGAACTTTAGAGTAAAGAGCGAGGCGTTGAGGAGGGGACAACCCCTTTCATATACGGAGGAATTTCTGTTCGTTTTAAGTTTTAACGTCGTTCCTTACTTTCAGTTAAAAAAACTTGTTTTTTTTTCATTTCATTTGTGAACGCTTTTTAATTAATGCAGGTTTTGATTTTGGCTCACCGTGCATGAATAATTAAAACTAAATTTGAATAAAAATTTTACTTTTATTTGGTTAAATGGCTTTCTCGAAACTTGTTGAATTTTATTTACGAACGTTTTTATTAGCAATAAATACGCGTAACTTACGAATTAACTTACGTAACGAACTGCTATATTCATATATTTTTAATACGTATATTAGGGGGTTTGCCCCCTAGTCAATACCTTGCTCTTTAAGCTAAAGTTTCGAATTTTGTCCCAATTCTTTAAAAATGACCGCTTAATCACAAAGGCCGTTAATTAGAATAAATAGCTCTTATGAAAGTACTAAAAAATCTTTGGCTTAAATAGCGAGGCATTTACTAGAAGGTGAACCCAATCATATAGCTAATATTTTTTTTTCGTTTTAAATTTTGATGTTGCTCCTTACTTTCAGCTGAAAAAATTGTTTTTTATATCTAATTTCTGATTTTTTTTAAAATAATGATGGGAAATCCGGCGCCCCCTTCATAGCAATGTCCCTTCCCCCATGAAAACGTCCTTCATGAAAAGATCCTCCCATATAAAACCCGACCCATTCCCAACCCCCACTACCAGAAAAAATTCCCCATGAAAACTTCTGTATGCTTCCCAATAACCAATACTATATGTTAACATTGGGTAAAGTTCATAACTTTCAGCCCTCCCCCTGGGGGCTTCGAGGTATTAAGTCAACCTAAAAGACATAGTTATAATACTTTCGACCATGTTGAACAAAATGGATATATCAAAATTTTGATCGGGTGACTTTGGGAAAAAAATGAGCGTGGGAGGGGGCCTAGTTGTCCTCCATTTTTTGGTCACTTAAAAAGGGCACTAGAACCTGTTCGAATGAGCCCTGTCGCAATATTCTATGACCACTGGGTCGATACGATCACCCCTGGGGAAAAGGAAAAAAAACAACAACAAATAAACACGTATCCGTGATCTTTCTTCTGGCAAAAAATGGAAAATTCCACATTTTTGTAGATAGGAGCTTAAAACCTCTACAGTAGGGTTCTCTGATACGCTGAATATCATGGTGTGATTTTCATTAAGCTTTTATGTTTTTTAGGTGGTGTTTCCCCCTTTTTTCGAAAATCAGTCAAATTTTCTCCGGCGCGTAACTTTTGATAGGTAAGATTAAACTTGATGAAACTTAAATATTGGAAATCAGAATTAAAATTTGATTCTTTTGATGTATCTCTTGGTATCAAAATTCCGTTTTTTAGAGTTTCGGTTACCATTGAGCCGGGTCGCTTCTTACTTACAGTTCGTTACCACGAACTGTTTGAAGACTGAAAAGATATACAATATTATTTTTGCATAAAAAATAATATTTCAATAAGAAACGAACAGAAATTGATTTGAAAACTTTTACCATAAGACTAATTTTTCAAAGAAAAGTAAGGAGCTCAATGAAGCTAAGAATGAGCAAACATAAAGTCAAATAATCTTTCAATGGTTAAACTATCACAATTCACTATCAATAAATAACTGAAACTCAAAACGGACAGAAATTAAAATAAATAGCCAAGTCAACCATAAAGCGAGCAAACACTAACATGAGTAAGGCTGATAACCTCTATGCCTCCTCAGGACCAGAACACAATCTGCGCTTTACTGGAAACAAAATATTTTGAAATGTTTTCACATTTCTTACTTTCATAAATGAAACATTATCAAAACCTTAATGAAGGAATGTCACTATGTGTCAATTAAACTGACGATCCACGGTCATTTGTCTTTTTTTTTTTTTTTTTTTAATTAAACCGCAAATTGTGTTCTGGTTTTGAGAATTGATAGGGGTTATCAGCCTTACTCTTGTTAATTTTTGCTCGTTTTGAGTTTCATTTATTTATTAATAATGATTTGTCATATTTTTACGCTTGGAAGATCGTTTGACTTTATTTTTGCTCATTCTTGGCTTAATGGAGCTCTTTACATTTCTTTGAAAAACGTGTTTTCTGGTAAAAGTTTTTTAAATTAATTTCTGTTCGTTTTTTATTAACATAGTAATTTCATAGAGAAAAATTATATTTGATATCTTTACAGTTTTCAAACAGTTCGTGGTAATGAACTGTAAGTAAGGAGCGACCCGGCTCAATGGTAACCGAAACTTTTTTGATACCAATAGATGTATCAAAAGAATCAGATTTCAATGCTGATTTCAAATATATAACTTTCATCAATTTTAGTGCTACCCATCAAAAGTTACGCGCCTGAGAAAATTTGGCTGATTTTCGAAAAAAAAGGATGAAAGACCCCCTAAAAGTTATTGAACCTTAATGAAAATCACACCATCATATTCAGCGTATCAGAGAACCCTACTGTAGAGGTTTCAAGCTCCTATCTACAAAAATGTAGAATTTCGCATTTTTTTGCCAGAAGAAAGATCACAGATGCGTGTTTATTTGTTTGTTTTTTTTTTTCCCAGGGGTGATCATTTCGACCCAGTAGTCCTAAAATATTTTGGAAGGGCTCATTGGAACACATAATAAAAGTTCTATTGTCCTTTCTAAGTGACTAAAAAAATGGAGGGCAACTAGGACCCTACCCACGCTTTTTTTTTTCCCAAAACCAACAAATCAAAATTTTGAGATAGCCATTTCGTTCAACATGGTCGAAAATATGATAAATATTTCTTTTAGTATGAATTAATCCCCCTAAGTACCCAGTGGGTGGGATAAAAGTTATGAACTTTACCCAATGTTAACATATAGTATTGGTTATTCGGAAGTATACAGAAGTTTTCAGGAGGTTTTTTTTCTGGTAGTGGGTGGGATGGGTGGGTCGGGGGTTATGTTGGAGGATCTGTTCATGAAAGAAGTTTTCATGGGGGAAGGGAAATTGCCATGAAGGGGGCGCCGGACTTGCCAGCATTATTCATTGGTTATTGGGAAGTATACAACCATTTTCAGGAAGGATTTTTTCTGGAGGGGGGAGGCTAGAGGAGGGGGTTACTCTGGAGAATATTTCGGTGGAGGATGTTTCTTTGGGGTAAGGGACATTTCTATGAAGGGGGTGCCGGATTTCCAAGCATTATTTAAAAAACGATCAGAAATTAAATAAAAAAAAACAAGTTTTTTCAACTGAAATGTAAGAAGGAATATTAGAACTTAAAACGAACAGAAATTATAACATATGTGAGGGGGTTCTCCCCCAAGTCAATACCTCGCTCTTTACGCTACAGTTTTTTTTAGTGCTTTCAAAAGAGCTTTCTATTCTAATTAAACGGCCTTTGTGATTCAGGGGTTTGTGAATAAAAATTTTTTTTTAACTTTTAACGTAAAGAGCGTGGTATTGACTAATAAAAAAAAACAATAAAAAAACAAAGCGATACGGCTCAATAGTAATCGAAACTTTTAAAAACAGAATTTTGATGTCAATAAATGTATCAAAAGAATGTGTTTATAATGCTGATTCTAAATATATAAATTTTATTAAGTTTAGTATTACTCATCAAAGGTTACGAGCCTGAGAAAATTTACTCGATTTTTTAAAGAGGGGGAAACATCCCCTACAAGTGAAAGAATTTTAATGAAAATCACACCGTCAGATTCAGCGTATCAGAAAACCCTATTACATAGGTTTCAAGCTCATATCTGCAAAAATCTGCAACTTTGTATTTTTTGCCAGAAGAAAAATATACGAATATAGAAGTTAGTTACGTAAGTTAATTTGTTAAGACATCCATTTAGCAAAAGAAAAGTAAAATTTTTATGCAAATAAAAGCTGCATTAACTAAAAAACGATCAGAAATTAAATAAAAAAAACTAAGTTTTTTAAACTGAAAGTAAGGAGCGACATTAAAACTTAAAACGAACAGAAATGATTCCGTATATGAACGGGGTTGTCCCCTCCTCAACGCTTCTCTCTTTACGCTAAAATTTGAATGTTTCTCAAAACTTTATTTTTTAAAACAATAAAAAAATTTAGTTTAAAGAGTGAAGCATAGAGGAGGGGACAGCCCGTTTCATATACGGACTAATTTCTGTTCGGGTTAAGTTTTAATGTCGCTCCTTACTTTCAGTTTAAAAAACTTTTTTTTTATTTAATCTTCAATAAGAATCTATAGTATGGGTTGCTATTTGTATGTTGGAGAAACTTTTCAACAATTTTTAATTCTGACACAAACAGTAGTTTTCATAATCCTGCTCATCCTGCCACTAAGTTGATTCACTGGATGATTCATTTGTTAATTTGCAATCGTTCAGACTTGAAAAACCCTTATTTGGGGGGGGGGGGGTTTTAGATATCTCCATATCAGGAAGGTGCCCTTGAAAAGCCGTCCTAGCTAAGGGGTTGACACGCTGGGTTGGAAATCCTTTGTCCAAGAGGCACGGGTTCAATTCCTGGCATGGCCGGTTATTTGGTTTGAGACGGTGTCAGTGCCGTGACTCTGTAAGTGCAGAGATTGACCCAGGTTTCAGGGTTGACCCAGCTCTAAATGGGTACCTAGAGAAATTTGGGGAAGGTAAGCAGGAAGGGTGTGCAAAAGCCTTGGAGGGCCGCTCCCCCCCCCCATTCCACTTCCTGGCTGAACGGCTATGAAATGGAGATTAGCGCCACCTATTTGGACCTTAAGGGTCACTTACTTAGTTACTTTTTAAAGGAGCCCTAGAGCCCAAAAAGGGCATTTTCAGACAAATTGTTTTTTCTGCAAGAGGTCCTTTACATAAATTTTGAAAAATGATTCACACCCTGACCTCTCTTGATTTAGAAGAACATGTTTGGACCCAACAAGTAATTTATATATTTTTTTGTCAGTCAAAATATTTTGAGCACAAAATACAATATTAAATTCAAATGCTTTCCCCAACAAAGGTGAGCATTGAAAAAATACGGCCATTCCCTTACAAAACTAGCAAATTATGACATCAGATTCATCCTGACTTTTAAAATAATTCTCTTGAAAAACTTTTTGGGACACTTTTCAGAGATACTTAATAGAGTAACAAATTAATGATTGCGGAAATTGAAAGAACTATATTTAAATGAAAAATTTCAGTTCTCAATACTGTTTAAGGAAGAAAAAATTCGTGTCTCAATAAACACCATTTTCATACAATTTGTGCCAAAGTGTGCAATTTTGGTCCTAATCGGTTCAAAATTTCAATTGATAAGAAAAGTTATGAGACAAAATTCCATTCAAGGTATTAAAACTCCTATAAAAATACTTAGCAAAAACTCTCACGTGGCTGATTGCTTCTTATTTAATACCTAACTGTGCATTTTATAATATCCGCATTGTAAACAAGCCGAAAGCCAATTAAACCTCGAAAACTTATTTTGATACATAGAAGGAAAATGAGTCGTTAATACTTAAGACGAATCGATGTCCCTATAGATATAAAAGAGACTGCTCTGCCCCGGGGGCAGCGTGTCCGAAGTACTCCGCTCTTTAGGCCAAAGTTTAACTTTTTCATTAATGAGAGCTTATTAAATTTAATGTATTTATAGTTACGAATATTTTCTTTCCCCAATGTTTTCCACAAGAATAGAGCAAAATTTTAATTTTTAAAAGACTTGATGTTTAAAAGTGTATCTTTTTTATGTGTAACCCACAACGTAAACTTCGAAAAAAAGTTGAAATGATTGAAAAAGATGGCAGCTCCCCATGAAATTATGAAAGATTGTTCGCTTTAAGTTCGCTCTTTACATACATTGTCAATTTTATTTAAATTCAGTGAAACAAAGTAAATCAATTTTGCAGTAAATTGTTGTTCCTAGAAAAACTTAGAATCAACCAACAGAAAAAGTCTAATCTAAAAGCTGCAGCTTTGAAAAGCAGAGAATGTTGATATTGTTTGTATCTTTATTGCAGTGCTGAAAACATGAAAAAATAAATTGGAACATATTGTGGTTCAAGTTGGTATAAAAAATAATACATAAGAAAAACATGTAAAATAGTAAAGCTTACCAAATTTTGATGGGTATCCGATTCGTTGACTGTTCTCCGACATCGGAGAATAAAAGGAGAATTAATCTTTTTCACTATCTTGGAGAATGATGTGGGATTCACATGTGGCTTTCTAAATTCTAAATATGTTACAAAATCACTTTCATATAATTTTATGGAGCGACCAAATAGTTTCAAAAATCCAACTCCAAGTTCAACTATTTTCAACTTTCTATCAAGCACCAAATACCACGGGAAGGCGGAGCAAAATGTTTTTGAAGAAAACCTCTCTGTACCCCACTCTCTATTTTGCATAGGTACTGTTTTGATTTTATAGCCAAAATGGTAACGTTTTGACTCTAGACTAGAAAGCTCATGAAGTGTCACTTGCATTGATAAAGAACAGCGAAATAAGTTTTTTGCAATACCTTTAAGCACTCCAGCAAAAATATACCCGGCAGTTGGGGTATTTGTTCCATAGTGAAGTAAGATCCGTTCTGGGTCTCGAACACAAGAAAAAGATGTATGGTGATAGTCTTTGGTACTATTTGATATCCTTAGCTCTGCAAAAACACTTCCCAATCCTAAGAGAAAGTCTTGAAGGTTGGGGGCAAAATTTCTCAACGTTCCTGAGAATTTTGTAAGGCAGGCCACGAGAAGTTTCTCTCCCAGGGCTTCTAACACTACACGAAACTCGTCAGCTAGAAAACATTCAAAGTAGTTGACATAATGATGGATAAATATTACAAAATTCTAAAAATACCACTCCTAATTTACTGGTAAGTCTTTGATGTTGGGCGTCCGAAATTCTAATATCTTCTGGCCTGTTTTTAATAAGTCTTATTCATAATAATTAAGAAAGAAGATCAGAAACCTTGCACGCTTCTAATAACGGAAAAGATAGTGAAATTCTAGGCTCCCAGCCCCAATCTGTTGAATCAAATAAACAAAGGCCGGAATGAAATGTACTTTGGGGGAAAACAACATACATCGGCTAGTGTCTGAATGACTGTTACCTATATTTTGGGTTGAGCGCCAAAATTTAAATATCTACTGACATTTTTTTTTTTTTTTTTTTTTAACAAGTCCTATTTATAATGCTTCAAATAGAAAAATAAAATAAAAACGAGCCAGAAGCTTGTAAGCTTTTAATGATGGAGAAGATAAAACATTTTGGACTTACCAACATATCCAACATATACAACAGCTCCAACATATGTTGATTCAAAATGGATAAAGGTCACAATGAAATGAATGAACTTTGGGGAAAAATGAAGTTCTTCGGCTAATTGGCAAAAATGAATTAAATCAGCTTTTTAATCATAACAGTATTAAAAGACCTTTCACATGTGTCTAATTTTTCTAATTTGACTTATGCTTAAGATTTATAAATGAAAAGATTGTTTCGTTTTGTCAAAATCAAGCAGTTCGAAGTAACGACCTCTAAGTAAGGAGCGACCCGTGCTAACCATACCGGAACTCCAAAAAGGGAGTATTGATAGCAATATATGTATCAAAAGTATCCGCTTTTTTGATGATTTTGAATGAATAAAAGTCAATTATAATTTTTTTTTATAGAGTCGAATGTTACCTATCAATAATTATGAGTTTCAGAGTATTTGACGGACTTTCTAAAAAGAGGGAAAGCACCCCCAAAAGAGCAAGTGATCTTGAATCGAATAACACTATCTAATTTAATATATCATATAAAAATATTTTTGATTTTTTCAAACTCCAATCCACAAAACTTTTAATGTATTTTTTCCGAAAAGGAAGATAACAGACGAGTGTTTCTTTGTTTGTTCATTTATTTTTTTCCCCAGGGGCGATCTTATTGAGCCAATGGTCTTAGAAAATTGTAAGAAGACTTATTCAAACAGAGATTAAAGGCTCTGATGCTCTTTTTGAGTGTCCAAAAAGGCTGGAAAGTGGTGTTTTCTGCAATTTTGGGGCGCAAAATAAAATTTTGGCTGTGGATTGCCAAAAAGCCATTGAGAAAAAATTGGCATACTGCCAATCGAATTATAATTACCAAAAAACAGCAAGTTCGGTTTTCTAGTTTCAGAGGTGGCAACTCCGCATGGTGGCAACTCGTCCCTGAAGATACACATTGCCCATACGAAATGGGTGTTTAATATAGACATTTGTGTTAAAGCTTCATCTACATAAAGGGATTCATTTGAATTCTTAGAAAAGCTATGTACAGAAGTGGGTAATAACGCATCAGCCATTACAGAGGAGCTCCGGTCTGAGCATCAATTTCCCTGTCCCCTCTTTGCAGGCATTGTAATATGAATAATGAAACAATTGACCATTGCCTATTTGAATGTAATATGCTGACGTCTGCACAACATACCTTGCTTTGTAAAAATAATAAATTACGCAAACAAGAAGAGTATTGGATCCATGCTCTGGGTACTGCGTATCCTTTTGGGCTAAATGATCGAGTTGCGAAATACGGAGACATGTCAAATGTAGTTGCTAATTGTATCAATGGGTTAACTAAGAACCCTTCTTTTAATTGCCCCACTAAACGTAAAAACAGATCAAGAGGACTTAGGAAAAATAATAAAAATAATTATTGAGATTTAAGTGCATTTTTAATAAATTTAGGTTATATATTTGAGAATAATGGAATGACTAGTTTAATACAATCTTTAAATAATTTATAAAAGAATAATTTAATAAAAGTTTTCTGGATTGCAAAAAATAGTACAACATGTAACTCAAAAAATAAATTAATTTATGATGCAGTTTGTATTTTAGCTAAATCAAAATTTAGCTCAAAATATAATAAATCTGAAAAAATTGTAAATAAGGATAATAGATTATATTTGTCTATTAATTTTTGTTCTAAACAAATAGAAGATATTAATTTGCCAAGAATCTTAAACCAGCGGAGAGTAAAGAATGCCCTTCCATATAATTTGGTGTATAATGGTAGTCCAATTTTAACATATAAATTTTCAAAAACAATTGGTCAAATGATTTTTAACTATAATTCAATACTTAAAAAACTGGACAGGGGGAGTTCTTGGAAACCGGTTTGTAATTGTGAGCACTTTTTACCGAATTGGGGATCAAACTTATAAGCATGTTGTAACGGGGGATTTGTCCATTATAAAGCATCGTGATCTTCAAAAGATAATGAAAATGGGGGCTAAGTTCCGTCTTTCTTACCACATAAGGCCAGCAGATATTCTTAGGGGATTAAAGAATGATTTAAATGTATTTATTGATAATTGGTACAAGAAGGAGAAAATTACTAAAGATAGATTTCAGAATTGGATAAATTTGATTTTGACTAGTGTAAGAAATAGCGTGTATAGAATTAATCCTACAGATTCTTTGAAAAAATCAATATTTTATAATGCCAATATGAAACAAGCAATTGCTAATATACAGAATGAATTTGTAATTGTACCATTTGATAATGCTGGCAATAATTTTGCCATAATTTGTCAGAAACTATTGTGATATTTTATCAAAAGAGTTACAAACAAAAAAAATACATACGAAAAGGCCCATATGGAGGAGAATAGTTTAATTGAAAATATAGAAGAAATAATTTTGAAAAATTTCAATATTAAAATAAATGACAAGGACACACATTGTCTTTTCTTAGATTGGACGATAAAATTTCGCAAAAATAAACCAACACCACGCTTTATTGCCGGGGAAGACCGGTGTCCTACCAGAATTGCGACTACTGATTTATCTTTAATTTTATGGGAAATTAGAAATAAATTTAAAGCATATTGCTCTGGAATTAAAAAATTTTCTAACTTTAACCCATATTGGAGTGTTAATAACTCGTTACAAGTGATATATTTTTAGGTGAATGATTTCAGGTAAAAGAGTAGAGTCCATTTAATTTTAAAAATTTTAAAAAAAATATCAAAAATAAATATTAATATTAAAAATTTAAAAGTGTTATAATAAAAAATTTATTTTTTAAAAAATAGTATTTTTTAAACATTATAATTTTTATAAAAAATACCGATGGACGAATTTCTTTAGAAGCACTATTAATTCAAGATGTTATAGCTTGGATATGGTATGCGATTTATTGGAATTTGTTCTATTTAATACATTTATAAGATTTAGTGGGAATTTATGTAAACAAACCGTAGGTATTCCTATGGGTGGGAATGCAAGTCCATTCATAGCAGACCTGTTTTTAAGTCAATTAGAATATGAATATATGATAAATAAAAATAGCCCAAGCAACGTAAAATATAACCTTTCAAATAATAAAATATATCTGGACGATCTCTTGGTAATAAATTGTGCAGAGTTTATTGATATTTCAAAAAATATTTATCCACAAGAGTTAATTCTTGAGCCTAGCTATGGGATGGGACACTCCGACCATTTCTTAGATTTAAATATTAATATTTCAAATAATAATAAATTAGTTTTTAAATTATATAATAAAACGGATGATTTTAATTTTGAAGTAATTAATTTTCCATATCTTGAAAGTAATATACATTCAAATATTACTTATTCGGCTTATTATTCCCAATTATTTAGGTATGCAAAAATATGCAGTAATTACACAGATTTTAAAAATAGATGTAAAAAGTTGAGCGAAAAACTGATCTTAAGAGGTTTTTCTGCCAAAAAAATTAGTTGGCAATTCCAAAAATTTAGTTTCATGTATCATGAACTCTTAAGTAAATATACAAAACATTATAATGAAATACTGAATGATATTTTGTTATAATTTCTCGCAGTTTGAGTTTCTATGGGTTCTAAACAAGCTTGAGTATCTTTAAATTGGTAATTGTTTCCAGATACCAATAAAAGATACATCTGGACATGTCGTCATTTGTTCCAGAATTATCTCTTTCAGTGACCTCTGGGATTTGATTATGGAAACATTGAAACACTGTTTGTATGTAATTTTTAATAGCTTGACTAGTATGCATGTATTTCACAGGTTTGACCTGACATAGGGTTACCATATAGATCTTATGGTAGAGGCGCCACCGTGCTGGGTAAAGAATGTAAAGCCTCGAAACCCGTTAAGGCCGGTGGTATTCTTCTGATGAGCCCTAAATGGAAGGTTTCACTTGGAAATATTTTGCTAGATTTAAGGTGCTTTTGCGGGTAATTTTACAACGACTTACATTTATTGATGACAACTTTGCATGGATTCGGACTTTTCTATTTGGTTGATGGTTTGGGTATACTGTTTGGTCCTAGGTAGTTGGATGGGTGTGTAAGGTGAGAGCCTCGTTCAAGTGCACATTTGTCTCAATTGCTGGATTAGGACGACAGTTTTTTTTTTTTTTTTTTTTTTTTTTTTTTTTTTTTTTTTTTTTTTTTTTGCCAAGTAATTACCTCTTAAACATAATATAAGTTTCATCAAGTTTAGTCCTACCCATCAAAAGTTAGGCGCCTGAGAAAATTTGGATCATTTTTGAAAAAAGGGAAAAAGACCCCCTAAAAGCTATAGAACCTTAATGAAAATCACACCATCAGATTCAGCATATCAGAAAACTCTACTGTACAGGTTTCAAGCTTCTATGTGCAAAAATGTGGAATTTTGTGTTTTTTGTCTGAAGAAAGATCACGGATGCGTGTTTTTTTTGTTTTTGTTGTTTTTTTCCCAGGGGTGATCGTATCGACCCAGTGGTCTTAGAATATCGTGGGAGATCTCATTCAAACGGAAATTAAAAGTTCTAGTGCTCTTTTTAAGTGACCAAAAAAAATGGAGGGCAACTAGGCCCTCTCCCACGCTCATTTTTTTTTCCCAAAGTCACCCAGTCAAAATTTTGAGAGAGCCATTTTGTTCACCATGGTTGAAAATATAATAAATATGTCTTTTAGGATGACTTAATCCCCCGAAGTCCCTGGGGGGAGGGCTGAAAGTTATTAACTTTACCCAATGTTTACATATAGTATTGGTTATTGGGTATTATACATACGTTTTCAAGGGGGATTTTTTTTTCTGGTCGGGTGGGGAGGGGTTGGGGGTTTTGTGGGCGGATATGTCCAGGGAGGACGTGGTCAGGGGGGAAGTGACATTTCTAAGACGGGGGGTCCAGATTTCCCAGCATAATTTAAAAAAAGATCAGAAATTAAATAAAAAATAAACAAGTTTTTCAACTGAAAGTAAGGAGCAACACCAAAACTTAAAACGAACAGAAATTATCAAGTTTATCATTGGGTTTGCCCCCTAGTCAATACCTCGCTCTTTAAGCCAAAGGTTTTTTAGGAATGTCTTAATAGATATTTATTCTAATTAAATACCATTTTGTGTATGGGTTCATTTTTAAAGAATTGTAAAAAAATTAAAACTTAAGCTTAAAGTGGGTATTTTTGACGTGGGGGCGAACCCCCTAATATACGTATTAAAAATATATGAATTTAGAAGTTCGTTATGTAAGTTAATTCGTAAGTAACGTATATTTATTACTAATAAAAATGTTCGTATCTAAAATTAAAGAACTTTTGAGAAAGCCATTTAACCAAATAAAAGTAAAATTAATATGCATTTTTTTTTAATTATTCATGTACGGTGAGCCAAAATCAAAACCTCCATTAATTCAAAAACGTTCAAAAATTAAATAAATAAAAAACTAGTTTTTTTTAACTGAAAGTAAGGAGCAACATTAAAACTTAAAACGAACAGAAATTATTCCGTATATGAAAGGACTGTCCCCTCCTCAACGCCTCGCTCTTTACGCTAAAGTTTTTTATTGTTTTAAGAAATAGAGTTGTGAGGAATAGTCTAACTATTCCTCACAACGTTTTGTCTATTCCTGAGGAATAGACAAAACGAACGCACAGGGAATGAACTCCTCTTTTGATACTCCTCGTGAGCATTTTGGGATTCGTCTACTATGCAACCAAGAAAGGTCTCTTTAAAGTTTTTAAGAAGGACAAATCGGTCATTCAGGTCTCCTTCTCTATTATCTGACTGCGTGCCACTATTCTTCTACTATGCGACCAAGAAAGGTCTCTTTTAAGTTTTTTAAGAAGGACAAATCGGTCATTCAGGTCTCCTTCTCTGTTATCTGACTGCTTGCCACCATTTTTCGACTATGCGACCAAGAAAGGTCTCTTTTAAGTTTTTTAAGAAGGACAAATCGGTCATTCAGGTCTCCTTCTCTATTATCTGACTGCTTGCCACCATTCTTCTTATATGCCTGGTGGCCGTTTTGCTGCTCAAGTGTTGCAATGCTTTTTCATTTTTTTCTTCTTTTTTTTGTGTCCATTGAGGCAATAATCCATGGTTCGACCCCTAGTTTATTCAAAGGAGTAATGGCAGAAATAAATACGCAAAAAAATAAATTAAAATGTCTTTCTAAAAAAAAATATTAAAATGTCTTTTCTAAAAAAATTAAAGGTTCTAAAAAAATAAAAATTAATAGCCTTGAATGACTTCCACTTTAGCACATTTTGACAACAAACTGGTGATGTATTAGTCACTAACTGTAACTACTCTATTGGCCTAAGATGACCAATTCATCCTCCTGGAACAAAAAATCGAGTGTGAATAAGAAAGGAAATTGTGAAAATTGTTTTGATATCCTAGGATGAGGATATCGAATTTCATTAGAAATTCCTCTAATAAAATTTGTAAAATTGAGCTCAATTGCGCCATTTGTCCTATATTTTGTGCAATCTGAAATATATTGAGTTAGTGGTATCAATTCACCAAAAAGGGGGGGGGGGGTGGTACAAGATAACATTTAATATATACCCCGGATTGTCGTTGTTTTGGGAGTTTTTCTAATTAAAATATATTTATTTTTTATTTTTATACCTTGAAATTTAAACTAAAGTAATTTTAAGAATAGAAAGGAGTGAGAATGAGAATAAGAAATTGTGTTAATTTATACGTTAACTACTCTATGTAAAAACCGTAGAAGTGCAATATAACAATCAATGACCTTCTGTTCAACAACGCATAACAACACAAACGCCGAGTTGCTTCTGTTCTCTTGTGAGGAGAAGCTCATTTGGTTGTTATGACCTGCTTCCGTAGTTTTTACATGGAGTAGTTATTGGTTTGATTTTTCTTCTTGTTCTCTTTTGATTTTATATCCTTTGTTTTATCAAAAAAAATATTCGTTTGGTTGTTCTTACTTTTTACTTGCCTGACATGACTATAGACGTGTTGTGACCAGGGCCGTATCCAGGATCTTTGTTCATGGCGGGGTGGGATAGAAGAAAACAACTTTAAAAAACTAATCAAAACGTGCTTTTATGTATTTTTATTACGTTTTTACGAGTCGGGCAAACTGTTCGGAGAGAGGGGGATTCAAGTTCTATGACTATATACCTTAGTTCTGCCCTAGGATGGATGATGTATCAACAAGCTGTGTATCTATCAACAAGTAAAGATGACATCATTTTTATGCAAAAGCCAAGACAGATAGTCTGAGTGAGAGGCAAAGCTGGCATAAGCCTTTTTCAGGATTGCATAAAAATTATGTCATTTTCACTTGTTGATTGATAGACTATCATCCATCTATCCTAGGGCAGAACATCTTGGTTGTGACCTATTGCTTTCGAGATTTTCTTTTTTCATATTTTCTCTATATTTACTTTACTTTCATATTTACTTTCATATTTAGTTCTTCACTTTTTCAAAATTAGCTTCTATAAGGATAGAAAAACTGAAGAATTAAACTGGTCCAGATTTGTCGGCAGATCTGGTCTTGTTACACAGACTTGTCTGATCTTGTTTGTGATTAAATAAAAAAAAGACTAGTTTTTTTAACTGAAGTAAGGAGCGACATTAAAACTTAAAACGAACAGAAATTACTCCGTATATGAAAAGGGCGGTCCTCTACTCAACCCCTCGCTCTTTACGCTAAAGTTTTTTTTTTATTTGAAAGAAAAATAAACCGTACATGAATAATTAAAACGAAATTTGCATATTAATTTTACTTTTTTCTGGCTAAATGGCTTTCTTGAAATTTTCTTCTGACGTAACTTACGTATTAACTTACGTAACGAACTTCTATATTCGTATGTTTTTATTACGTATATTAGGGAGTTCGCTCCCTAGTCAATACCTCACTCCTTACGCTAAAGTTCGAATTTTGTTCGTATCACAAACCCTTGAATCACACAGGCCGGTTAATTAGATTAGTTAGCTCTTTTGAAAGTACTAAAAAAAACTTTGGCGTAAAGAGCGAGGTATTGACTAGGGGATGACCCCCCTGATATAGGTAATAAATTCTGTTCATCTTAAGTTTTAGTGTTGCTCCTTATTTTCAGTTGAAAAAACTTGTTTGTTTTTTTTAATTTCTAATATTTTTTTAAATAATGCTGGGAAATGCAGCATCCCCTTCATAGAAATGTCCCTTCCCCCAAGGAAACCACCTCCATAGAAAGATCCTTCGCTGTAACGTTCTCCTCTGACCCCCCCCTCCCACCAGAAAAAAATCCCACCTGAAATCGTCTGTATGCTTCCCAGTAAACCAGACTATATGCAAACAATGGGCAAAGTTCATAACTTGCAGCCGTTCCCCCGGGAATCGTGGGGGATTAAGTCATTCTCAAAGACATATCTATTAGAGTTACGACTATGCTGAACAAAATGGCTATATCAAAATTTTGATTGGATGACTTCGGGAGAAAAATGAGCGAAGGAGGGGGCCAAGTTTCCCTCCAATTTTTTGGTCAATTAAAAAGGACACTATAAATTTTAATTTACGTTTGAATGAGTCCTCTCACGATATTCTACGACCACTGGGTCGATACTATCACCCCTGGGAAAAAAAACAACAAAAACAAAAAACAAATAAACACGCATCCGTGATCTTTCTTCTGGTAAAAAATACACAATTCCACATTTTTGCAGATAGGAGCTTGAAAGTTCTTTAGTAGGGTTCTCTGATATGCTGAATCTAATGGTGAGATTTTCATTTAGGTTCTATAACTTTTAGGGGTTGTTTCCCCTTTTTTCGAAAATTTTCGTGTAACTTTTGATAGGTAACATTTATGAAACTTATATATCTATTTGATGAAACTTATATATCTATTGGTATCAAAACTCCGTTTTTTAGAGTTTCGGTTACTATTGAGCCGGGTCGCTCCTTACTTACAGTTCGTTACAATGAACTGTTTGATCATTATCTTCCCCGTATTTTTCATCTAGTTCGTTGTTGTTTTTCTGTTCATTCTGGTTTTATTTTTTTTCTTTCTAATGCATTGTTCCACTTTTTCTTGTCTTTTTAGTGCATTGTAGATAAACAATAATGATGAAGCAAAGAAACACGACAATCGTGTTCAGCCTATATTTAGATAGATAAGTCTTTATTGCAACAAAAGCCGCTTTGGCCCATGGCAAAAGACAAATCATGTTGAACGATGTTGGCACAATGTATTTTTTTTTTTTCTTGGTCTTAGACCAGGACCCTTCGTATCGAAAGAGTTGTCGTAAAAACTTCGGAGAGGACTCATTTGATTGGAAATTGGAGTGGCTAGTGCCCTTTTTAATAGCAGAAAGTGAATGGAAAGCAACTAATAGCCCTTCCACGCCCACCATTACCCTAGACACATCCAATCAAAATTTTGAGATTGCCATTTTGTTCAGCGTAGTTGATTTCCAGATGAAAATTATGTTTTTGATGAAGATACTCCCCCACAGCCCTCAGGGCAAGGGTTATAAGTTATGACCTGGGGGCATATAATGTTTGTTTTAGAAATAGTTGTCGTTGAAACTACAAAAAGGCTCGTTCGATTGGAAATTGAAAGGGCTAGTGCCCTTTTTAATAGTCAAAAGTGATTGGATGGCAACTAACCCCCCTTTCACTCCCACCATTTCCCCAAACACATCCAATCAAAATTTTGAGATAGCCATTTTGTTCAACGTAGTTGAAAGTTCTGGAAATTAGGATGACAACCTCTCCCATCCCTCCTCCCCCACAGCCCTCAGGGCAAGGGTTGTAAGTTATGCCCTGGGGGCATATAAGGTTTTTTATAGAAAGCGTTGTCGTAGAAACTTCAAAAAGAGCTCATTTGATTGGAAATTGAAATGGCTAGTGCCCTTTTTTAATAGTCGGAAGTGATTGGAAGGTAACTAACACTGAAAAAACACTTGGCACTTTACTGAAAAAATACAAATGAATGTGCATTGTCAGTTTAATATACAGATACTGATATTTAGTAACCAAAATTTTGATATTACTTGATTTATTAAAGTTATCAAAGTAAAAACATTTGTATTTATGTTTTTTCAGAAAAGTGCAAATTATGTTCTGGCCTTGGGAAGGCATAGGGGTTTTTGAACCCTAATCATAATAATTTCTGCTCGTTTTGAGTTTGGCTCGGTTTTTTATTGTAATTCCTGTTCGTTTTGGGTTTCATTTATTTATCGATGCTGATTTGTGGTAGTTTCACGCTCGGTAGATTATTGTTTTGCTCATTTTTGGTTTAATGGAGTTCCTTAATTTTCTTTGAAAAACTTATTTTGTGGAAAAAGTTTTTTTTAATTAATAACACAAAGTAATAACGCATGATACTAATGCATAACAAAAAATAGTACATAATAATAACAATGAAAAATCAACAATTGCAAAATAAAAATAAACATAATAAGGCACATAATACCATAAAACTAACTCAAATAATTACACAAAATGTCACCCATCTGATCGATAGATTCTAATTGCTTTAATTGCAAATGGGCCATGGCTACAAAAAGGAAAAAGAAAATACTTCAAGCACACCTTATAAATATTCTAACGTACTATATTAATTCGATTTGAAAAATAATTATTTCGTAGGATTTGGGTTAATTTATTCTTTTGGAATATTTTGAAATTATATCGACTGAACTTTATTCTTTTTTGGCTGGCAGTAAATTAAGGATTAAGAGGATTTCTTTATATTTCTGATTACTTTGGACGTGGTTAATTCCCCAAATGTTTTGTAGAAAATGTCCTCCTTTCCGATCGTTTAATGATGTCGAATCGATAACTGGATACATTCTAAGACAACATTGGCTATACATGACGTATGAAACAAAGATAAGAACGGATATAATAAATGAAAAATAAAATCAAATAGGTGAGAAAAAACAAAGATTTCGTCAACCAGTGGCAAAATCTGAAAACAAGCAAATGTTTCGACAAGGACCTCCGCCAAGTCGTCCTCAGTGCTCAGAAAAAAACGAAGACAGAATCTAACCTTTTGAAGTGAACTCTACAAGTGTCTTTCTCTTCTTGTAGAGTTCACTTCGAAAGGTTAATTTTTTATTTATTTTTTTCAAAGAAAAAAATTTCTTTGTAATAGAATGATTTTCTAAGTTAAACTTGGTTTAAAGTTGGATTTTAAGCCTAATAAATGAAAAGAATTAGCATCAAATTTACGGAACTTTGCGATTTATTTACTAATAATGCTAAAATAAAATTATTAAAATTGAGTGATGAAAGTTTAACATATTGGGTTAAAGTAATATTTGATATTATTTGGCAACTAAAATAATTCTTTATTGTTGGTTATGACGGTACTTATTAATTTCTATATAAAGTTGCAACTTCGCGGGCATGTGAAGTTTCGTGTTTTCGTTCTTGATATATTTGGCGATTGCTGGAATTAGTAAATTTGCTGTCGCAAACGTTCGATTTGAAGCTTATTCTTGCAATTGCTGTTTAAAAAAAAATATTATCCTGGAGGGATTTAGAAGGTGACGCCTGACTTCCAAAACGTACCATGATTTCAATCTTTCCAAAACTAATATTAATTCTCCTCCTAGGATTTCTCCTGGTGGATGGGGGAGATTCTGTTTTCCAGCCAATCTGGGAACGAGGGAGAGGTCGCATAACCCTCGTTTGACATTTTCCCTCTTTTCCTTGTCAATTTGTTGTTCAAAATGTTTAGTTTCTACAGTTAATCAGAAACAAGGCAAGCTGAGTAAAGTTTTGGTGTTTTGTGGGTTCATTGTTTGTCTGATTTGCGTGCTCTGTCGGTTAAAAAAGTGTCATAAAAATGTCCTTTTTTTCATATTGTCAGTCATTTTTCTCTTATTCAGTCACACAGGCAAGTTGCTCATATATATTGAGACATCACAATTTATTCAGAGAATAGTTTCATTTCTTGTTTTATTTTGTCCATGAAAAAGAGAAAAGGGTTGGCATGTTGACATTAGTGGGATGGCATATTTTGGCGGTGCCGTTCTTATATCCCTTTCATGTGCGCAAACGGACTCGACCCATAGAGGGAACTATAGGATAATGAAAAACTAATACTTTTAGGCCACCATTTTTAGATGGGGAATAATTAGTCCTTGGGAGAAAACTTCCTACTCCTTCAGCACTATATGTGCACGTACGAACCTTTTTTCTTTCTTCTGTAATTTTGAAGTGATCTGGGTTCAGCTTATGTATATGTTGGTTCTTTTTCGTAGCGTTCTTACTTTCAAACCCGTTAGGATTTGCATATCCGAGCCGGATTGGCAAATCCTTGGGCACGGGAACATAGGGTTGCTCATCAGGGTTTTTTAAACGTAATATACTTCACATTTGGGCCGTATCCAGGATTTTTTTTTGGGGGGGGGGGGTACAAAAATAAATTTAAAAAATGCATCAATTTTTTTTATTCATTTTTTTTACGTGTTTTACGAGTCGGACAAACATTTCGGGGGGGGGTGACTCCCCCCTGGATACGCCCTTGCATTTGGGATACACCAATATAAGGTATTTCTTTTTGAACGAATTAATTTCAATATGAACCATGTTAAAACGTCGACGATCTGATTCTTTGGTATTGTCCAATGGCTAACTTTCCTCCATTTTAATTTCAGAAAGAGATACAAGCCATGAGTTCTTGCAATCATGAGAACGTGGTTAACTATTATACAAGTTTCGTTGTCAAGGATGAACTTTGGCTCGTGTTGAAGTTGCTTGCTGGTGGTTCCCTTTTAGACTTGATTAAATATAGAATTAACACAAGCGACTGTCGGAATGGTGTTTTTGATGAAGCCACAATTGCGGCAATCCTCAAAGAAGTTCTGAAAGGCCTGGAATATTTTCACAATAATGGACAAATCCATAGGTAAAGGACTTAATCGCAATATTAATTTAAATGCTTGGACAGTTTTAATATCATGGTGGCTTGCAGATTGCAGGAATCTCCAGATTTATTCATATAGTTTTTCGCTTCATTCTCAGTTGTGTTTCGAAGTTTTTCTTACCTTAGTTCCCCTTTCTGGCTATTTTTTTTTCTTTATATGTTGAATTTCTTTTTCTCTTTTTTTGTCGATTGTGGATAGTTTCTTATCTTGAACTCAAAAGTGCACTCACGTTCGGCGGTTTTGTTTTGTTGTTTTTTTAAGGGGGTCGGGTTATCCTGATGGAGGGCCAAAATTAGAAAAGACGCATTTAGGATGCTATTCTCAAAGTTTTTTGCGAGGTACCGTCAGACCAATATCTGAGAAAGGGGGGATTATCTCCTCTCTCTTATTGCAGGTTTGCTTGGATGCATTATTAAAGATTATTTATTTATTTTCATTTAAACCAAAAAGGGAGTAAGCTATATACTTGTCCCTTTAAAAAAGGGATATTCTTTAATGTCTGCATCTTCCTCGTGTCTTATGTTTGCTTATTTATTTAATTATTTTTTTATAACGCCAAACCTAATAATATAATTTATCTGTTTCATCAGAGGAAAAAATGTGCTTTGTGAAGATGCGTGAATGAAAATCCGAAATTTAAGTCAAATTAAAGAGACGTTTTAAAAATAACACATTTTTTTTATCCTATAATAGCTGATATCCTAACTTATCCGTTTAAAGAATTATATTTTGAAAATGTGCGTTTTTTGTGTTTTTTTTTTAAGAAGGTTTAAAATTGGGTACCGGTGCATTATATCTCACCCACCACTATACACGAAAGAAGTCAAGTTTGGTTAATGCTAATGAAATAAAATAAAATAGGATGAATATATAATACTTTAGAAACAAATCTGGGCTATATATTTGCACATTAGGAGGGCGGGGGGGGGGGGGGTAAAGCATAGCATATATTAAATACCTAACCTAGGTACCTTCCCCCTCCCTAAACCTCAAAAAACAACATTTTAAATATTGTAAACGCAATGAGAAATTACGCTTTGCAATCAATTGATCTAGCAAATACACGTTTGACGGGTTTCCATGTCTGGTTTCCTTGTACAGTCTCTAGCGCTGGGTGATATATAATGCATCGGTACCAAAATATATTATAGTGTGTGGAGACGGTTCATTTTGGGGATGGACATTCAAAAGGGAGGAGGGGGGGGGTAGGACCGTCGAAAAGAATCAATGTCTTGAAATGATTGTTTTTTTAAGGTTCATAGTGGTTGCCAGTCTGATTTAACCTCAATTCTGAGGAAGATAGTCGAAAAGATGAATATTCCAATTTTTTCAACCAACTGTAGATCACTCAGTAAAAAAAAGAAGATGATTCGAGGTCGGTGAATGTAAAGATCTAAATCTGGCATATACAAGTAGGACCTATCTTGTCCTTTCGATGCAAATTACAGCTGCAGGCTTGTCGTGAAATATAGGAAAACAAACCTTAAAACTAAAGAAAATGTAATTTTTATCTATCCTAAACCAACACTTTGTCATTATTTAGAACCTAAAATTTGGAAAGGGGGTAATGGTACGGAGTAAATAATGAAGCGTTGACTAGATTATTGAGGTTGAGGCGTGTTTGCAGTTGTGTCTCGGTCGACTGGGTGTTGCAATGAATTGCTAGTTGAAGGAGTTGTATAATTTGGAAGGGAATCACGTATGAGTGTCCTCATCATTCAGCTAAGTGGATGAATTTACTCGAGCACCCACCTTTTTATGGCCTCTGATTGGTTTTAGAGGGTGACTGAGGTCTTTCTTTAGAATACTCGGTTAAAACATGCGTTTTCAATACTTTATAAAATAATGGGTAACTTGATCCAGGCAAAATAAATGCTCAGAAGTTGGTGTTTCCTCACTTTACAAGTGCTTATTTGGGGTTGTTTTATTCTACTTTATTCTTTATTATACTTCATTATACTATTATACTTTATTATATTTTATTTTTACTTTATTATACTATTCTACTTTATTATACTTTATTCTTTATTCACTTTATTTTACCGAAAAATCTAACAAGGAAAAGCTAGTGAAAAACTATTTAAAAGTAAGTAGAAGCCTCCAGCTTCTCCATAGAACAAAATTTTGCTTACATTTGCCCTTTCTTGCGATACAATTCACATAATTAAAAAACGTTTTTTTAATTATTATTTTTTATAGTTTAAGGTCAAGATGATAATTTCATTTCTATTTTGCCAAAAAGACGCTGGTATTGATGGGAATTCCACTTAGACATTGGATGATTGATTAGATAATAATTGGACGACACAATCTATATGTTTACTCTCCAGTGCCCTAATTGGGTTATTAATGTTCTTTTTCTTTTCTGATAGAGAAAGTGAAACTAATGGGAAATTGTTAGTTTTATTTTATTTTTTATTAGTCGATTAAATCTAAGATAACAATAAAAATGGTGAACCATGAACATGACATGAAGAAAGGGCTGCTTTAACTGAAAGCTGCTAACAATGCTTCTTTCCCTAATATGTGATTTAAGAGGCTCTACATATAATCAAGTGCAAATTAGGTGATGTTCTTGAGAAGGCCTGGGGGATGTCAGCCCTACTATTTTTAATTTTGGCTCCTTTTGAGTTTGACTCGGTTATTTATTGTAATTTCTGTTCATTTTGGGTTTCATTTATTTATTGATGGTGATTTGTGGTAGTTTTCAGCTTTGTAATTGTTTGAATCCATTTCTACTCATTCTTGGTTTAATTGAGCTCTTTACTTCTTTTTTTTTTGAGTCGACATAGTGTTATATTTTGTTTGTTTTTTTGTTTGTTTTTTTTTTGGGGGGGGGGCTTGTATTCATCAATAGAAGTCTTTCGGTTGGGCCTATGACGCCTTGTTGCTTTGGAAGAGTCGCGACAGACTACCTCAGTTAGTTTGCGAGAAAGTAATATTTTCTATTGCTGTTTTTTTCTTTTTGAGTCGACATAGTGTTTTTTTTTTTGGGGGGGGGGGGGGCTTTTATTATTCAATATAAGTCTTTCGGTTGGGCCTAGGAAGCCTTGTTGCTTTGGAATAGTCGCGACAAACTACCTCAGTTAGTTTGCGAGAAAATAATATTTTCAATTGCTGGGTTTTTTTTTCGTTATTTTTTCTTTTTGAGTTGACATAGTGTTATATTTTATTTTCTTTTTTTTGGGGGGGGGGGGGGGAGGGGGACTTTTATTCTTCAATAGAAGTATTTAGGTTGGGACGAGTAAGCATTGTTGCTTTGGAATATTCGCAAGCTTTATATTGTCTAAGGCTCGGTTTATTAGTTGCTCTCTTTATTTCATCCTACTGTGAATTTTATTTCGAAACATCAGTCGATACTTACTGGAAATAAAACCATAAACCGAAATTAAAACTGAAGGTGCACTCGAGCCAGATCCTTAATATTATTAGTGATTCCTCCCTGGGTGGGGTAGGGACTTATGATACATAAAAAAGTAAATATGCTCAAAAGCGGGTACTATTTTGGATTTTCTCCTAATTTTGTTAGACCTTGTTCCATACTTACTTACTTTTAATTTCGGCGGGAAACAGACGAAGAACTGTCCTGCCCGGCATCAATAGACTTTACATCCGACGACCACTTAGATCTGTCGGCTGCAGCTTCCCCAGGGATCTTCAGCCGATCCCTGGCCCATCTTTTATCATGCCTACGGAAGCCATCCCATGGCTCAAGATCCTCTTTGAATTTTTGCCAAGTATTTTCCATATTGGGCCATAATACTTGTCCATACTGACTGTTAATATATTGGCATGGTCAGAGCATTTACTTTAATACAGGTTTGGTTTTATTATATGCGCCTCTTAGATAAAAACTTCTCGATCTAAGTAAAGACGGTCGAGGTTTTACCATATTAAAATTGGAGTATAATACTTTTTGCGGATTGAACGGTGCTGATGAAAGATATTAATAACCTCATTTTTAAAATAATGTCTTCTGATTTTGAATCAATTAAACTATCAAAACTAATTCATGAATTAATTAAACTAGTAGCCAAGCCAGTTTGACAGCAGACATAAAAAAGGAAAAAATGCTAGGTGAGGATCAGAAAAAAAATTCTCACTCCCAGCTGAAAATTTGAAGTAGCCTTCCTGCCACTTTCCCAACAAAACTGTGCCTTAAAGATATAACTTAACCTTGAGGCAAACAATGGTAGATTTATCAAAACTTTAGCCTTCATAAAATTAATTATTTATCCATCTGTACGGGTAAAGTATGAAGTATTGACTTCTTTCCTGAAATGCAATTTTTACCCAATTTTGCATATATTTTCAATATATTGAAAAAAGCAAATGCTGAGCTGGAACTTGAGACTCGTAGAATACTAACCCTGCTCCCCGCGGAAGATATTTGGTTCTAATCAGGGGCGTCTTTTGGGGGGGAGGCCAGTTGCCCCCCCCCCAATAATATGGAGAAAAAAATATCATACATAATATGGAAGCACTCTTGCCCCCCCCCCCCACCCCCAATAAAAATGCTGGAGATTCGCCCCTGGTTCTAATACACCTTTGCTGTATTACTATTATAAATAAACGGGCTTTCCTCAGGATTTTTGATACGACTAATTGTATAAATTAGTTAGACATATAATATAATATGAGGCAACTATACAATAAATGGCATTATTTATTCATGAGTAATTTATAATTTATAAAGAACAACCTTGTAATAAATCACACATTATGAATCACAAGTTTCATATAACTTATAATGAACGTGAGGATTTTGTATCATTTTCACTATTAATTCTAATTGTAGAGACATTAAAGCTGGCAATATATTGCTTGGTGAGGATGGAACAGTGCAGATAGCAGATTTTGGAGTTTCATCATGGTTAGCAACCGGTGGAGATTTGTCCAGACAGAAAGCAAGACACACGTTTGTTGGAACTCCTTGCTGGATGGCTCCTGAAGTTATGGAACAGGTGAGTGACGGCCCATTCAAATATAATTAATTATAAACAAATATAATTGTATCAACTGAAAAAATCCAGTAGTTGTGTTCGTTGGGGTGGGGGACTGTCGGATCAGTAGACTCAGTATTACTATTGTGCAAGTGCTCTGTGAAATTAAATATATATAATATAAATTAAATATAATGTAAGGTACTTGTATGAAATACCCCCTACTGCTCAAATTGTTCATTTATTTACGCATTGCAGAACCGGTTTTTTGTTAGTTTCTTTCAGCTTAGAGTGAGACAAGACAAAGTGAAGTGACAGAATAAATGGAAAATATGAAATTTGAGCTATATATTTGCACATTGGTGGAGGGGGGTAAAGTATTTGGACAGTGTGAAGTTAGAAAACAATTTTTACTGCATAATATGCAGAATAATTGTTACCTAATACATTAGGCATGCAGGCCCGCTATACTTTACCCCCCCCCCCCGGTCCTGATACAGTTCTATAAACATAAATTAATTAAATAAACATAAAAAATATTTTCAATAATGCTGTATTTCAAAAATCCCACTAGCATCAGACTATTAATTACATGTTAATTATCTTATTTATAATACAATTAAACAAATTCTGTGTTTGTTCCCACCTACAGCGTTTTGCGGTAAACCCAATTATATTTGAGGATTACGAGCGATATTTCGTTAGCATTTATGCTGAAAACTGAAATCCGCAAATTTGTCCTACGCCGTCGAGAATTCGCTCTAGAATCTAGTGAATAGCTAATTAAAAAAAGAACATATTAATTATGTGTGACATCGTACCAGTTTATTGGATTTTACTGGTTATTTCGTAGCAATAATAAGAGTCTGAATTACAGCAAATGGATGGGAACTCATCTATTGTAGGAGAAGTGAAGCTCTAAACAGAATGGGGTTGAAGAGGAGTAACTGCAGCTCTTATCGCAGAGGCTTTTTCGATGCGTTTTTAGCCCCCACTCCCGAAAAAGGATACACAAATAATTTCTGATTTGCCAGTCTGAATTTACATTTGAAAATAAATAAAATAATTCCAGAGAAAGGATTAAACTTGTAGTGATAATTAATACCAATATAACCCAAATATTTTGATTTCACCCGCAAATCATTTTCAATGAAAAAGAAACAGCTGATGAAATTTTTGCCCTTTCTGCGCCCCTATACAAGTTTGTTCATATGTGCATGTTATGTTTTTTTTTACTTTTTCCCGGTTTTGTTTGCTTAAATTCTAGGTTGTTTTTTTTTTGTCTGTTTTGCTTTTGCTGTTATATTTTATTTCACAAAAAAATGTCTGGATGCTAAATCGAAAATATTTTTATTCGATTTACATTTCTTTTCATCTTCCTAATTAAAATGTTTACTTTTTTCGGTCATTTTCATTTGTTCTTGAAGATGCACATATACGTAA